>NC_041720.1:13591143-13891143 GCF_900700375.1 Denticeps clupeoides | reverse complement strand
CATGATGATGTAAAAAAAAAAAAAAAAAAGAAAAGGAAAGAAAAAGACAGCCCAGCGCAGGTGGGCAACGCCGTTCACCGACCTGGCCGGTCGCCCGCGCGGTGCGCCGCTCACGCGGGAATAATGGCATCACCGGGAGAACAAATGTTGGGAAAGCCACTCGCAGCACAGTAGGTGTGCGGCACGGGTCTATTTACAGAGCCTCCGTTCTGTGGCTCTGCAGACTACAGTAACCTTATCAGGAGCACCGTCTGTACAAACTGTTCTCGCTTCAGGAAAAAAAATAAAATAAAATTACATAAGTGGCTGCAAACCTTGAGTACCTTGAACAACAGCTTACATAAATCGAATTGAGTCTAAAAGCACCTGTCCAAATGCTGTATTTATAGACAGGGCAAAAAAAAGGGTCTAACTCGGTTTTAAGGTCTTGTGACAGATTTTGTTTTATTTGGGACATTAAATGATTATTATTACAGGTGGAGTTACGGTGGCACCTTGGGTGGGATATTTTAGGCAGCAAGGGAACATTTTATCACTCAAGTTGACAAACTGGAAACAGAAAAAAAAAGGTGCAAAATGTAAGGATCTGAACGATTTTGAACTATTTTGATGGTATCTCCAACACTGCACGTCTGAAGCAATCAGGACCAGGGTCATGGATGGCCAAGTCTCATCGGTGCAACGTGGGTAGCAGAAGCTGGCCCTATTGGGTACCACAAAATCACAGGTTCAAACCCCACTTACTACCATTGTGTCCCTGAACAAGACACTTTAGTCAGTTTGCCCATGCTGACCTGTGTCCATCACCAGATGCTCTTACAATGACCACCATGCGACAACCTCAAAACAGAAATTAAGTTCTGCTACTGGTACCAGGTACTGCAGCAGTGGAGTCCATGGCTCGATGTCAAGGCTTTTGGGGGCAAAATGTGGGTGGTTGTTTTAGCTGCTTGGTGTGTAGTCACGTTTAAAGATAATGTCTTGGATGCTAAAGTGCCTGCATTTTATTTTAGCCGCAGGACACTATCGCTTGGTATCAGCGGACTGCACATTCAGCGTTAAGTTGCATCTTTTTTCGGTGCAACTCTAATCCCAGTGCACTTATTATCCTGAGGCAGAAGCAGTCAGAAAGCAAGTTGTGTACTCTGACTGGGCCCGAGTCCTGGTGTGGAAAAGAGAATAGGATCTGCAGAAAGAGCGAGCGAGAATCACGACGGCTTGAGGGAAGAACCATTGTCTCTCTCCACCGGCTCCTCCGTCTACATCCCTTCATCCTTGTATGGGCTGCGAGGGGCAGACAATCCGGGCAGTAGGGGAGGCTAATTTAAGCTCCGGGCAAGACAGGAAGTGGAGCCGGAGTGCAGTGGGATTGGAGAGCGGCCCTACTACCGTCTACCCCCCCCCCCCACGGTCGTCTTGACTCCCCTTTCCAGGTCCCTAAAGTGCAATTGATCGCCATGCTCCTCATCAATGGGGGGATGAGTCACCACCGCCAGCAGCCTGCCTCCATTCTGAGGCTTTTTCTGTTGCGGATTGCCAAGAGTCTCTCCCTCCCTCCCTCCCTCCCTCCCTCCCTTTCTATCTCTTACCAAGATTGTATTTGCTTTTGATGAGAGTGTGTGTGTGTGTATGTGTGTGTGATATTACTTTCTGCAGTGTGCTAAGCATTACAAGTGCATCCAGCTCTCAGAACGATATCCTCCCGTAATGTGTTCTTGAAAGCCATCTCGCTTTCTTGTGTAACTTGAGACAGAATGCGAAATGAAATGAAATGAAACGCGATCACTGGTCACCGGCGGCCTACTCAGAGCCTAACCTGTGCCGCCAGGTCTCAAATTTGCCAGGAGAGCGTCAATATATTGAATGCAAAAGAGTGAAATATAGCACTCACTATCAATATCTACTTCATCCATATCAGGGTCGCAGGTACTGGAGCCCATGGCGGGACAGGGCGGGGATGCCAACCCACCACAGGTCACACACACCATTCACACACCATTCGATCACACACACACATCTATGTGTGCTAGAGCATGATGGATAAGTAACCAGGACTCAACCAGGACCTTTTATCAAGAACCACAACTCTGTACCGTGAAACTCAACCTTCAGACTGTGGTGGCTAACAACTCATTCAGCTACCAGTTTTTCAGCATTTACACCCACTGTCATGTCTGACTTTAACTCCCACTCACTCGTTTTCCTTCGTTCTTTCTTAAATGAGTGGGCAGATGAATACTGAACCTATGTGAACTTCTGCAGAGCAGAGCAGAACATTACCCACTGCCATTAATGAGAATGAGGCTAAAATGTTCTTAAAGGAGGATGAACTTTTTGCTTTTGTTTTAGATGATTTAGTGTTAATTCTGTGTGTTCATCTTGTGTATTAAAGCAAAAACATTTTTTAACCAAATGCTCTGTGTCGTGGACTCAAAAAGTCAAAAGTAGGCATGGTTAATGCCATCACTGTGCACCACCCTCACAGTCCCATCACATAATGCATTTTATAAATATACCTCATTGTGTTTCATGGGATATTTCTACACTGCCAACAACAAGCAACATTCACAGTCAAAACACACCTGGCAGACTGACATTTTACTCCAGATTCAGTTGAATTAAATTGCTATAATGAACCTTTTCTCCATCTTGGTGTGTGCACCATTTCGATATTTTGTTTCTATTGGCTGCATGTTAATGCATCACAACGTGCAACAATATGCAACAATAGTTGCCGCACCCCTCACCTCTCCGTCATAGCAACAGAAAACTTGAATCCATGTTGTCGGCACTGGCACATGACTCCAAAGGCCTGTGACCTAAATGTTATCTCTACAATCACAGCGCAAGCGTGAAACCGCGTCCTCCTGTACGCCGTCAGAAGCCTTCAGATTGCATCTACGATAAGCGCCCAATGAAAGGAAAAAGGCCGGTCTGGCCTGGAGCGCTGGCTCTTATCTCGGGTTTTTTTTTTTTTTTTTTAACCTTTACTTTCTTTTTCCTGCATGTGTTGCAGGACGCGCATTTGTCAAGGTGGCACCAGGCACAAAGGGAACATGAGCAGATTAAATTGTATGACACTTTTAAGTCCAAAAATTCCACTTTTAAGTTCCAAAATTCAGCACCAAGCTGGAACTCAACCGGCCTTTAAAATAGTCGCCCCACCTCATCATCACGCCAGTCATTTATTCTGTTGATACAGTACATTTCAAAATTATACTGAGCCAAAATCTTTTCATCAAAAGATGCCTGAAAACGCGTGCTCAGGATGAATAAGACATAAAAGTTGCGTGAATTCTGCCAGCGATAAAAGTCGCGGAGGGAGGTTGGCTAAACGATACCCACCCCCCACTTCACGTTCTGCGCCAGTTCCGGTTTCTGAAGCACAGATGGGACGCACGTGGTGCGCTGTGAACACACCATCCCATTTGCATATAGAAACAAGGTCCACTGCGTTTCAGAAGCCCAGGCGCCACATCCCTCTTTCACGGCGAGCTTTTTGCAGCCGAGCATCACATTCGTACAGTAAGTAGGTGAAATGGGGCAGCTGGCTTGCAGATGCTGGAGTGACTTGTCGGCCTGTGAGAGAAAATCCGACCCCCCCCCCCCCCCTCTCTGTGTGTCTATTTTCAGCGGCCGTGGCCCACACCTACAGCTTCAGAGTCAGCCGGCCCACGCGCGCTGCACGGCTCTCTCATTAGGAGAAAGCCCCGGCTACGATCCGCCTCGCCGGTCATGCCCAAGCCGGCCCTCAGACCCCCCCAGCATCGCGAGGGAACCTGCTGCAAGGGTCCCGCCCCTGAGCCCGAGTCAGATCTCTGCGTCTCGGTTCGCGGCCGCCCTGCGCTACGTGGCGCAAATTAGTGCACATGAATAATGAGCGAGGTTCCCACTGTGGCACAGATTCTGTAATCTCCCAGCATGCAAATATGTCCCGGCAGCCAAGCCCAAAATACACATGTGCCTTTGCATATGTGCCTTTGCAAATGACCGTGCTAGCTTGCATTTATACACAGGAACAGTCACGTACACTAGAACGAATAAAGAAGCGAGTGTGAGAAATACAGCAAACAACACAAACAAACAGAGAGAGAGAGAGAGAGAGAGGGGGAGAGAGAGATGAAACAGAGAAAGGAAGTCCTGTGGTGAGTCAGTGTTAAATTGATTTAGGGTTTGGAGTGGCAGCACAGTGCAGATGAGTCACAGTTTCCATTGTGACTCCTACTTTCATTCTCTCTCTCTCTCTCTCTCTCTCTCTCTCTCTCTCTCTCTCTCTGCTTCACTCCGGTGGAGTGAAGCAGATGAACTCCAGAGCGCTTCCTTACTCATAAAGGAGGTGACCGGCCCAATGACGATTGGATGTGGGCTGGCTGTGTAATTATGGTCTGGGAAAAATGCCGTGGGGCGTTTGCGTCCTGCGCTACACAATTTGTCGGATAGCGTGTGTGTGTGTGTGTCAAAAAAACAGGGTATATAGATTGATAGAAGGAGAGGGGAAGAGTGAGAGAGAGAGAGCTGAATGGCTTAGAGGCTTAGAACAGAGTTTCTCTCATTCCATTTTAAACACACATCTCGGCCTGTGAAAGCGGCACGGCGCCATTTGTTCTCATGCACTCAGCTGAATATACTGTCCACATTGCAGTGTTGTGCCAGTTCACCCTGAAAAAGAACTAATTCAAAGTTTAGTTGATAGATATGAAAATGAGCTAGATTGCACTAGTTCGTTCCTTTTTTTAAAAAAAGTTTTAAAGTTTTGGTTTGTCTGATTCTTTAAAAGCTCAGCAGATGTGACTACGTTTGAACCAGCCATGCTGGGTGTCAGTGCACGACCTGTGCCGGCTGTCTTATCCAGTGGATGTACAAGCACACATGGTTGGAACTGGATCATCCCAATGGTACAGATTGGTTTAGTGCCGAGCAATATGTCCTAAATATGAAGAAAAATTGAAAAATGATTAATTCAGTTCAGCATTCATAAAAGATGTGAATGGGGTGATGCACACAACTGCACATAAGGTCCATGTGAAACTTGCCAGCAGAGACACTGAGTTGCACAATCTCAATAAACCAGTTATCTATTTTAATTTTATATTTATTTCAGATTTTTCTCGGTCGATTCCAACTCGTCACAGTCCAAGTGCCAGATTCTGGTGTCCCTCAGCAACCACTTGAAATTATCTCATGGTTGAGAAATCTCAAATGAATGTGGGAAAGGAGTGCGTCTGGAGGCATGAATTCTGCTGAACAATATGGAATATTGCTGCTCCTATGGATGTCCAAAGTCCCAAACAAGTACCTCCAAGAACTACATGTTCTCAAAGTGCTATGTTGCTGCCACCTTTTAAAATGTAATCTTAATAACATATTAATGGTGAAAGCCATGGGAAAGTATGCCTCCTGGCTAGAAAAAAGATTAGCGTCACATTAAATTCCCATCCACAGCCACAGTGCCTCTGCACTGAAAATCAGAGAACTGCCCTCTTCTTTTTCTGTTATGTTAGTGTGCTGAACAGTAAAATTTAACATTCAAAGCTTTGGTGTAGCTATAATTCCAGTTAAAATGTATGGGCTCATTATCCACACTAGTATTTAGGTAAATGCTGAACATAAATAATGTTTTGAATTATTATAGGTAAATGACATTCTGTTTGGAATAATAATATTGTGAGCAATGTGCTCATATTAAAGCTAAAAAAAATAAAAACTTAAAAACACATCCCTGCTAAATAACTATTGTTTGGATTTGAATGCTTTTTGTTTTAGTGCGCATTTTGCACCGTCCATTATTGCATACATATTAAAAAAACTAATTGTTATGGCTGTTTCTTGATTCTATCTGGAAACATCCTGATAGTACTTTTGTGTGAAAAATACATTATGTATTAAATTTAATCATGGAATAAACTTTAATTTTTCAACACTATTTTACATTCCAAATTGGTTGAAGGTCCCAATTCTGACAATTGAACTGACAATTTTTTTTCCAGGGATGCAAAACATACCAAGAAGTGTCTTAGTTCTGTATATCCATCACAACATGCTATGAATGTCTTTCAGCTCAGTTTTCGGTTGGTGCCCTCCACTCTCCCAACGGTGGTGTAGGAGGGGTGGACACTGCTAATGCACCTGCAACAACACCGGCCTTCCATTCGAGCCCTCAGGGCTTCTCACTGTAGGTAACATGCCGGGGCTTCACTCTCTCGCCAGCCCTTGAGCGTTTCTCATTCTCACTAGCCTCCCCGAGGGCCTCCTTCGCACCCTCACCCACTCAGGTGTTCTCACTCTCTCACTTCCTCTCCTTACTGGATATTTTTGCCGCTGAGTAGCTCAGGTCCTCTGTTCTGGAACTCTCTCTATCACCTTGTCCTTCTTACCTTGTCCTTCTTACTTCCCCTTTCTGGGGCTACCAGAGAAGCGTCTGGGGCATTCGTTTACGTAGGGTGACCAGATGTGAACAGACACAGTTTATGAATTCTTCTCTGTCTGGCCATGACATGGGCAACTAGTTTTTAACTTATCTACCAAGTTTCATCTCAAACAAACCATTTACATTTACACTCAAAGCGTTTGGCCCAAGCTCTTATGCAGAGCGACCTACTTGAGTGCGTAAAATATCTATCATTGAAAACCCTTGTTTGGTTCAGTAGGAACTGATCTGTTGATACCGTGCACATAACAACAACCCAGTAAATGTAGAACATAGTTAGTAAATGTACAAATTTACTTAAAGTGATGCTATGATGCATTATGTTAAATTGTTAAAAAAAATTTCTTTGCAACACAGGTTCTCCATTGATTGGATGTTATCACAGGGTCATAATTAAAGTTAAAGTTAAGTTAAAGTGAAGTGATTGTCACATGTGATACACAGCAGCACAGCACACGATGCACACAGTGAAATTTGTCCTCTGCATTTAACCCATCACCCTGAGTGAGCAGTGGGCAGCCATGACAGGCGCCCGGGGAGCAGTGTGTGGGGATGGTGCTTTGCTCAGTGGCACCTCAGTGGCACCTTGGCGGATCGGGATTCGAACCGGCAACCTTCTGATTAAAGGGCCGCTTCCTTAACCGCTAGGCCACCACTTCCCCTTCACTGAGCCCTTCACTGTTCACCTCTAAGCTTCTGGATGTCAGTGTGTGTCTGCTGTGCATTTGTGTGATGCATGTACAGGTGATTAGAGGAGGGAGTCTATTACTGACAATTAAAAGAAAAAGTGACCAATGAAAATGAGTAATCAGTGTGCGGGATGCAGGACAAAGGCATGAAATGCTGTGCAAAGCTAAGTCACCCTAGTGTTGGAGGGTGGTGGTCTCATGATCATATCCTGCCTGTAACACCTTCATTTCAAGCCTGTTGTATTCCACTCATACCTACACAGGCAGTTTTCTGATACTCGGTTTAATTTTTTTAATAATATCTACATACAAATTCCATATGTCACAAGAGGAAATTTGGTCAAAAGGAGTTTTTTTTTATATAGAACGTAATGGTGGAACTATACCAAGCTTCAGATTCTAACACTTCTTAGATAGATTACATCAGTTTTGGATCTCCATTTTGTTTTTAATTCCTTCATGCAAAAAAATGAATATGCAAAATATCAAAGGGAAAATATATAGGACACCACCGCTGCACTTTCTCTACAGCGGCTCACAATCAATGTGACCTCTTTCAGAAAACATCAGAAAAAAAAAAAAAAAAGCCAAGGAAGTCCTCTGGGACCCTTTACTTGCTACTGGGTGAACAGGTTGCTTCTGCCACCGGCACTTCTGTTGTTGTGTGTTTGTTTATCGATACATGACGCAAGGCAGGCTTCAAAGTGGGAAACCATCCGGGCCTGGCAGACGTGCGGAGCGCTTGAAGAGCGGAGCTGTGAACCATCACTTCAATTGGTGGTAATAATTCTGGAATCTTTGCCTGGGCGCGCTCCAGCCGTGTAAAAGCTAGTTTAATCGCTGTCCTTCCTGTCACATTATTCACTCTCGACTGGTGCTCGCTAAATTACATTTGGGCTTGAAATTCCACCCATCCCCTTTGGACTCACTTAACGCTTGAATGGGAATTGATCCCCGTCTTTGAGGCTCGCGTCGGATCCACACCTCGTAATTTCGCAGGCAGGAAGTGACCTTGCCTGATACACTGCAGAGGCACAGTGGAGTCTAAATGTATTCTTTGTCTTTGCTTAATTCATCTGTAATTGGGCTGGGAGGGGGGCTTGGGGGGGGATTAGTGAGGGCATGTGACAGACCTAAAAAGACCATGTAATGCATTTTTAAAAAGTTTTGTCCTGAGTTTATCACATCATAAAGAGGCGCGCTAACAACCATTCCGCCAAATATGAATTAACATAGTCACAAAGCATTTAAAATTAACGTTCACAAAGTGTGATAGGTTAAAAGCAGGTGCCATGCTATGCTTGCGTATCACAGTGACAAAAACAATCACTTTCACTTTCACTTCAAAAAGTAATCTCTGACCTGGAATGCAGGGGGCGTGTCTGCTGAAATTACAACTACAAGATGAAAAATGGATGCCCTGTCTAACAGGTTCATTGGACCGGTACAGACATGCAGTCATTTTAGGACAAGGGGACAACGATCTGCCTGATAATCCACCTCGTTTATGTGTTAGTGATTTGCATAACCGAGCCAAATACGGATCGACCATCAGTAATGAACAGGGATTATCAATCGGTGGTGTCATCACTGAATAATTGCTCGCCTCGAGTGACTATACACTTGTGGGATGAAGGCATAGTTAGTCTGAAGTATTAGCTGGTGTAATGACTCTCGGTGGAGAGGGGAGAGCCACTGATTCAAAACAGATTTCAATTTGAAATAGTTTAGTAGTTAGCGTTGGAGTCAGCAGTGGCTCCAGGGTGTCATCAAGCAACGATTCAAACTCCTGAACACAAAAGCAATGAAATAACCTTTCTAATATTTACTTTATTGTAAGATCACAAGTAGAGTTTTCTTGAGCATAGTATCTGCTACTGGAGCACATCAATGCTGCAATGCAACATCAGCAGGAAAAATGTCGGGGTTTAAGGGGTGGGCTTGGCCATTCATTCACCTCTGGCCTCCCTTTCGTTTAGCTGCGAAGAAAGTGTTCGGCACCAGTGACCGGCGGTAACCCTTGGCAACTTGGCTCTCGGGAAAGGTTTCACGCACTGGTGTGCACGCTCGTGTAGGCACACAGTAATTAAGCTTTCAAAGTTCTGTCTGGAGGACTGAGTCATCACGTAGATATGACCTCAGTCAGCGGGGTCTCGCAATACATGGTGAGAATTTCGGGAATAAGAAAAACACCCGGCCGCATTCTCAGGACCTCTGAGACGTTTTAAAGAGGACGGATTGACTCTTATGTAGATAAGCTCAACCCATATGACTCCAGGCATCTATTTCTGTGGCTGCATGCAATCGGTTTTATTCAGTAATTCTTTGCCTGCATTAATCTTCCAGCGCCGTCTAGTTCTCAGCGGCTGGAGCGTTCTGCTCATTACTCGTGGGATCCTGCTGTGTTGTTTTAGACATGATTATTGAACATGGCCTAAACACATTTTACACATAATCTTTATTAGATGTGCAAATCCATTGGATCCGTGTCCATCACACATGCGTCCATACACACATGCCGCTTTGCCAGCAAACAGTGTTCTGTTCTGTTGAAGCTTAACAATTTTCCCCCACTCTCAGTCTGCCAAATGACTGTAAAGTAAAGTAAAGTGAAGTGATTGTCATTGCGATACACAGCACACGGTGACACAACAAAATGTGTCCTCTGCTTTTAACCATCACCTTTGGTGAGCAGTGGGCAGCCATGACAGGCGCCCGGGGGAGCAGTGTGTGGGAAGGGTCCTTGCTCAGTGGCAACTCAGTGGCACCCTTGGGGGATCATTTTCGAACCTTATGGGGGGACCGCTTCCTTAACCGCTAGGCCACCACTGGCCCTCAGGTAGGTATCTCATAAAAATATACATATACTGATAAGTTCCTTACTTGGTGTGAAAATATGCTGTGAAAGCAGAGATGTGCACATATTATAAACTGCAATCACTGTTAATAAATAGATATTTCTGTTTATCCCAAAATATAAGTGGCTGTTCACCTTAAATAACAGGAATGTCTGCACATGTTGGAAGACTGTTTTGACTAAAAAATAGGTCATTTTCATTTGCACTGGAAAACTCATGGCAAGTAAAGAGAACTGGATTAAAATAATGAATACCTAATATACAAGTAATTTACATTTACATTTGGGGCATTTATCCAGAGCAACTTATAATCAGTAGTGACAGGGACGGTCCCCCTGGAGACACTCAGGGTGAAGTATCTTGCTCAGGGACACAGTGGTAGGAAGTGGGATTTGAACCTGTGACTTTTTGCGGTTTTCTGGTTCATAGGCAAGTGTTTTTACCCACTAGGCCACTACCACCCTCAACAGAGACAGGAAATCATGTAAATGTCCGAAAATCTGCTGATATGAAAATCAGAACTTGTAACCTCTCACAACAAAGGACAGCATATGATGCATAATATTTAAAACCAGCGTGCATGAGGCAATTTCTACCGAGATGCTTTGCTATGCATTAGTGTATGCGGTTTGGCGTGTAGATTTCCAAGCTCGGTTTTCGAATTAAAGAGCTCTGTCGAGTTATTTCAGTGCAAGCCTTCGGGTACTACGATATTACGCTGATCTGATTTAGATTTTAACAAGCGTCATCCATCAACATTTCTCCGAAGCATTTTTGCTACTCATTTTTGCAGATGTGATTTCATGATTGAATGGAACACTAACACTGAAGGACAACTGAGCTGTGAGTTCCTCATGGGGCTTAATGGGGCGTAATGATGTCCATGCTCTCCATGGTAAGCTGCTTGTACTTACTAATGCCCAAAAAATCCAAACCTCAAAATGACTGAAGTCGACAGACACCCTCTAACTAAATGTCCGTATTGCATCGGAATGGCTGGAAGCGGGCGGTCGAATGGCGGGGCTGTGTTCGTTCTCTTCGACTGCCCTGGCGAAGGTGTTTCTATAGCTGGAGACTTTGTGGAGCGGCAGCAAACAGAATGGCGAGTTTGTCATTGAGGCATGAGTCACCGGGCTTCAGCGATGCAAATCACGCTCGACATAGCATCCGCATGGCAACAGGAGCATGCAAGGCCATCAGTCACTTTTTTCTTCTTCTTTTTTTGTTGTGCAATTTTGCCTAGAAAGAGATCTGTCACATCGCGCTATCATCAAGGGCGTAATTAGGGAACTGCAGCAGCAGCATAAATTGAGAAAGAGGATGATTATCACTCTTCCAGCCGAAACGTTAACGCACTGATTGATAGGCTCAAATGTGTTCGGCGACATCAGCTTCCAGAGGTCTGGGGGACTCTTAGCAACCCCATCTTATAAGCCTGAACAAAGGGGGCATAGGATGTACAGTTAGACAACTTTATACATTGGCACAGGGTACATGTATGTATATGTATATGTATATGTATATGCGCTTCCAATAAACCAATAGCCCACACTGCAAGTATTGATCGCTGGAAACAGTCTTTGATGGCCCGTTTTGCATATAGGTTATAGGTTTTTTTTATACAGGTTGCATTACTGTCACTGTGCTGAATTGCATTATTAGGCCAGATTGCAGGAGAATATGAGCTTGTGGACGTTGCTCGCTCCCGTACCTGGGCTATGGTAGCTCTGCTTCGATCAGCATTTAGCAATGCTCCTTTGAGCAGTATGCCGGAGTGTAGGGGGGGGGGCGGTCATGTCTCCAGGGTAACACTGCCAGGCTTTGGGCATGTGTGCCATCACATGAGGTTGAGGCAGAATACAAGGCATAGAAGTGGAAGAGGGCACATATGTTTATGGCAGATTGTCACCGCGGACGCATCAGTGCCCTCCCATCATTAGTGACTCTTCGGTCGGTACAACTGAGAGGAGCCCAATGGAAAAAACATGCAGCACGTCATCAGTGGAAGGTTACCCACTGTCACCATACGCCATGGAGACAATTCCAACGCTGCACAGCCTAACATCCACATGAGGTGCAGAATAAAAGTCCATGGATCAAAGTGACCAAGAGGAAGGAACAGGTGGCTAAATATATATATATATATATATATATATATCTTCAGACAGACTTCAGAATGGTCCCGCCACTGCACCAGCATGGAGATAAACAGCCTCAGCTCTGGTTGTTGATGTCTAATTTAGAACATCTGCAATTCCATTTGGTTGCTTTAATTATGCACAGGCAACTTGAATGAGATGAGAGGCTTCACAGTTGCTGAAAAACTCTCTTAGCGCTTGTCCCGATACTCATTGCTTTGCATTAGAGCTTGTGTCTCTTAGCAGAACTTGACTTTCGTTTACTCACATTGGAATTTAGTGCTTATGATGAATTTATTTGGTTGAATCTACAGTAGCCTGGTTTTGCTTTGGATGAGCTAAATGATGGATTCTCATGCCCAGTCAAAACTGGCAACCACAAAACTGAAGAAAAGCACAAAGCGAATGATGCATTAATTCATTATGCTAAGAGAAGGGTATAAATAACACACTGTATGCTCTGCTATTGAGTTACTGGTAGCATGGACAATCCTGCACTCAAAATACCAAGGTTGCCAACGGAGCTTAAGAAAAAATGATTTCCCTTCACGGACACCGAAACCGAAGCGGACCCGACCATGGGGCCTGCAGCGCAGGAGAGGCCACAAAGCACAAGCTAAAACATGGCTAAGCAAATAGCCCAGGATCTGTTTACATTACTGAATTATGAATGCGCAACCCAAACAAAGCCGCATCCCTGACGCGGATGTGTCAGGCATTTTGATTGGTTACATAAGAACGGCAGGCTGAAAGCAAAGGGCCCCAGAGGCGGGTGTTTGCATTTGCCGTAATTTGAGCTTTCCCTCGCTAAAGGGATGATGCAACCCGATGCCAGGCCCTGAATGAAGTCTGAGGCATCCACGCTTTCCCATTCACCCACCCAACCCCTAAAAAAAAGAGAATCCTTTTTTTTTTAAGCTTTGTTTCTGCTCTGTTCACATGAACAACGCTCAGACGAAAGTTCCCTGCCTTCGTGGTTGCCTCAGTTGTCGCCTCATGCTGCTACAGTGCGGTGGCAGATGCAGAGCAATTATCTGCTTATTGCATCATGCCGCATGGAGGCCAGCGCAACAATCTTCAAGTGACACTGTTGTGAAATCGAACGGCTCCCATATACAATTATCCTGAAACTTCCTGCAACAGGCCAGTGAATTATTAAATGGCCTGCATCTGGGAGGCCTTGCTAACCCACACCTGGAATCTTTGGGGGTATAGAGTGTCTCCGAAATGTCTCAGCAGAGGGCGGGGGGTGTCGAGGGGGTCATTGGGACGTGTAAGCATTTTTAAATAAGCTGCAACGACGTGGATGTGCGGCACAGAGCTTTTTAGCATCACCTGGATAGCGTGTCCGCTTTAGCATGGCAGCTAGGTGTTTTTTCGTTTTTTTGCACTGCTTGGCTGGGATCATGGGCTGAATTTTTTTCCCCGTGGATCGTGATCTGGACTTGGAACCTGGAGAGTGTTACTGCCGAGCCAGCTAACATACTTTAGCTTGAAATGCACTTGAGTGCTGATTAATGAAGCACATCTGTTTAGGCGCGCTTCGTAAGGGCTTTTCTAGGTGATTCTACACGAGCCTGCAACAGTAGGCCTTACCGAACTCGTCCATTTGGAGCACACAGGTGGGAAGTCCCAAGGCGCACAATACATTTTTATGAACTATTTTATGATTGCTTTCTGACCCCCAAATCAGTCTCCAGTGTCCCGTAAAGAAAACAGCACAGTTAAATTTTTTTTTTTGTCATTTTACTCTTTCTTCAAATGTGTCTATGGTTCTTTATCATTCTAACTAATTATTGCAATAAATTGGTTTAGATCTGAATAAAATTACAGATTACAGAAATCCAGAAGAAATGCACTGTTTTTTGTATTGAATTCTGTATTAAAGGTTCCTGTAGGCAACAGCATCCTAATGAATGAATTACAACAAATCAGTTAATTACTATACGTTACTTCCCCAAGTTGCAGTAATTATTACTGATGACTGGTGTATTTAATTGTCCTGCTGCAATATCTAAGTATTTTATAAAGCAATAAGTCATGAAGGACTGATTATTGTGAAATAATCAGTCGTTGTATCTATACATTGTATCTATACAATGTCCTCTTGTGGCTTGTATGCATTAATTTGGCAATATGTATAGACACACTATGTCTAATTTCATTGTGCACCTATAATAGGAAATTCTCAACGCAACTGTACAACTGTGTCAACTGTGGAGGTGACCATTTACCAGTTTTCTATTTTCCCTCTGCTTTTACATTGAACCTTCATAAATCCTCCTCATAAACTCATCCCATCGTTAAAAAGAGAGGATGTGTAAAATAGGCACAGCCAGAACCTTCCATATAAAATGTGTCTCAGGGACAACAGTTGTCTGAGTCCAGAGAACATTCTCTTACAGGATGATGAAGTCCCCACCTTCTTTGGCCCAGATGATGCTTTTTCATTTCTCCCTCGATTTGGGATCAGCAAGGCCAATTGCCAGGCCACAGAATGAAAGTCTTCTGGCAAAGGCGAAAACACAACCGTTCCCATTTGGAATCGCCAGAGACTGTTTCAGTCACTTTGAGGTATGGTGTAGGATGTGTGTGTCTGTGTGTGTGCAGACAGAATCCCTTGTGGCTTCTCTCAAAACGTGTGCAGAGCCTCTCTGGCTGGGCCTGACAGACCTTGTGGAGTGTGTCCATTAGGAGGAAGCAACCTTGAGCAGACCCAGCGTTAAAGGTTATAAATGTTACTCAAGACACATAGCCTCCGTTGCAGCTTCCTGAGCTGTTTTCCATCCGGCCCAAAATTAATTAGTCATGTCCATTACACCACCACAGCCTAACTTGCGTTAAAGAAAAAAAAAATCTTGGCACATGGAATTACTGGGCTTACAGTAACTTACAGGCTAGTGTCCGTAAACATTTTAGCAAATCTATAAATTTATGTCCAGTCCCCTCCGCCAGCATCAATCATCGCAGAATTCATGTGTTCTAGAAGCGTCCTAGTTCTTGGAACTTGTTCAACTAATTGTGGCTTTGGAATGCACTGTTCTCCACTGCACGGACCTTTTCTTCCAAAGTTAGTACCCTATCCTTCCTGTAAAGCACGACATTCCGCATGAATTTGCACCGTTACATTACCCAAATACGCCCCGGGATGCTGTATTTACAACACATTCGTTTAGTTTGTTCTATATGCAAATCTGACTCCTACCCTTAAAAAGAACATAAAAGTGTGCATATTCATCAACACACATGCATATGCATGTCTGTGCTCAGAACCAGTGGCTTTCCCTCATGCAATCTAAAGGATGCTCCTTATCTGGCATACATGATGTAGAAAACGCTGCTTATTTCAGCCGAGGTTCCTGTCAATGTGCGTGTATGATATAGGTCATCAGCACCGTGTGCACCACCAGCAACTCAATACAGTTCTATGGAACGTGGTGTTTTGTCCCTGACCCATTTGCAGACTGAACAGAGTGTTCCCCGCCGGGGTTGCCATGGAAACGCCAGGAGCTGAGAGACGCAAGCTGTGGACATCAATTGTGCCAGGCGAAGAGTGATATGGCACCCAGTATTCACTTCGTGGGTCTGGACGTGTAGGAGAAGCCGCGAAGTCGCACATTATGAATAGCCGGAAAATGAATAACGTAGAGCATGCTGACAAAGCAGTGAGAAATGTGCTAAAAAAGGCAATTTCCTGTTCTGCTGCCACACTAATATGTTTGTTTGATATGGTCTGGGAAGGAGTAACACAGTTAAAAATTTCCCCTTCATGCAGTTAATACAGTTTTTGGTGCATCTAAAACTTGTTAAATTCACAGTAAAAAGGGACCAAAATAGTCATTCACAAAAACGAAAAGGTATTTCTGTGAACGTGGCGGAGGAACAGGAATCAGAATAGAAAATGAATAATCTGGGCGGCACTGGCAGCTGGACAAGATCATGTAAATTACTGTCGTACGTATCTGCATATAAGACGCACTGTAACAAGACAGAGATTCGGAATGAAGGCGCCGGGTTCCTTGACCCAACGCCGCCTGTGACTAATTTGGCGGAGCGAGAGATCTGATCCGTGGCCAATTTGGGTCGGCTCAAGGTGAATTGTGGGATTTATTCAATGGATGCAGAGCGCGGCTCGTCGCAGCACATTGCCACTGGATGGAGAGGGGGCTAGACGGATGGGGGCTGCAGCTAAAATGAGATGGTGGAGATTTTGGTGACCTCTATTGGGATGAATGAAGCACTTATATTTTCTCTTAGGGCTTTTTTTATTTCCTTCATTTTGCAACTTTTTTTCTCTGCAGTGTGAAACAATGCAGCGGTCGGTCTCTGCTGCATCTCCGTTTTTCCTTCTTTTGAGAAAACGATATTAGGTGCTATTCATTTCAAATTGTCATTCATGGTGTAACATTTTTTTTTTTAACAAAGGGCCTTATAAACAAGCCTCCTTTACAAAGACCATGCAAAGCAGCAGACCATTATGTGACATCCAGTCCTCCAGGAGCAACTCAGGGTTAAGTGTCTTGCTCAGGGACACAAAATAGTGAGAAGGAAGGTTTGTACCTGCTATTGGGCTACAACTGCCCCTGACATAACATGTAACAGGACACAAATTATGTTCGTATCGATTAACACAGGTCCCCAATAACAACGCTTCTTAATGTAGACATGAGAATCATGTCAGGAGGGGCATTTTGAAATACGAAGATTGTGCTACTATTACGATCAGTCAGTTTCCTGCAAGCACTAATGTTAGTTTGAAAAATAAACTGAACAACCAACACTCACTTCAGAATGTCATATTTGTAGTATTCCAACTATACTGTTTTCACTAAATGATGAATATAACTACTATTTTGGGCTGGTATGTATATAGCAGTGTTATCTGGTTTAACTAGCTATGGGGCAGCGGTGGCCTTGCGGTTAAGGAAGCGGCCCCATAACCGGAAGGTTGCCGTGCGCCTGTCATGGCTGCCCACTGCTCACCAAGGGTGATGGGTTCATTTTGTTTCATTGTGTGCACCATGTGCTGTGCTGTGTATCACCATGACAATCGCTTTACTTTCAATATACAGCAGGCCTGTCAAATTATTAGCAGGCCAGTGAAGTGATCGATAAAGGAATCTCCGAAATCTGGCCCTTTTACAACCAGAGTTTGGCAAACGCACAACAGAGCCCCTAAATATCACATTAAATGTCACAGTAATTTCGAGGCAAAATGGCCTTAACAGAACCAACACGTTTGGTATTGTCTACTGTGTCAATGCTTTTCAGGGATAAATCAACACTCTGGGACCAGAGGAACTACCCAGCCACCACAGAATGATGTCAATAGCCACTGGAGGAACTATTCCCAGAACTAATGTCAGAAGTGCCCCCCTTTTTTTTTTTTTTAGTTTTTTTTTAGGCCGCAATTTTTTTCTTAGAAACTAAGATTACGATCGTAACTATGGAAACAACTTCACTGAGGGACTTACTTCGCAGTCGGGCATAAATTGCTACATCTGGAACTGTGTAATGACGTAAGTGCGCAGTGATTGGCCAAAAGTGGCGCCTGCCACTTTAAAAAGCGGTGCAAACACGGTTTATATACTTGTGGAAACGTTGTCGCACGTCACGCTTAAATTGTGTTGCGGTCGCCTGCCACTTGATAGTTCCAACTGTCTGTGTGAAGGCAGGTTATGCAATTATGTTGACGATGAACCATGTGAATGGAGTCTCTCACATCACAGCCCTGGTGATCCAGAGGCCTGGAGTCCTCGCTCTTTCTTTCCCCTCAATTTTCAGACCTTTATGCTTCTGAGTGTTTTCACCTGTGTTTATGTGTAGGGACGTTGAGTCTGTTCGCCATCTGTTCTACCTCGGTTTGTCTGTGAATTAGCTTATTTGTACATTTGTTTGGTTTTGGTTGTCTAGCCAATGTCTCTCAAGTTCGGTTCCACCATAAACAGCATCAGGTTGAGCTTTGCTCCTTGCCTGTAAACACCACAATTGGTTTCACAAAGCAGAATTTCTCAATTAGCATTAGCAAGAAGCATTTCCTTCTGGAGATTTTCACATGGAGTTCACTTTTTTTTTTTTGGTGAACTTATTTCTATCAAGTGTCTCATTACTTTTAATCACAAAACCCAGGAATAAACTATGTAATTCATGACATAATCTGTAACCATAAAAAATTAAGTTCAACACCAATACTGCATTTCTGCAATGCAAGACGATGAACAGAGATGGTAATTCTTAGTGCCTTTTTTGCACCCATGGCCATATCTCAATCAAATGTTTCAATTTCCCAAAAGGATTAAATATTCATTTCATTTAAGTACATCTGTATTGTATGGGCAGAGATTTGTGCCAGTAGAAACTGAAATTGAATTGGATATTTTTCAATATGAATTGTACAATTGTGCAATCTGAAATTATGAAATAAAATTTTAATTTACATTTACGGCATTTATCAGACGGCCTTATCCAGAGTGACTTACAATCAGTAGTTATAGGGACGATCCCCTGGAGCAGCTTAGGGTTAAGTGTCTTGCTCAGGGACACAATGGTAATAAGTGGGGTTTGAACCTGGGTCTTCTGGTTCATAGGCGAGTGTGTTACCCAATGTAAAAATGGAGCTACGTCGACGTGACTATAACATTATGTCTACTATATATAATATGTATAAATAGTTGATGAAGACTTACCTGTCGTCTTTTTATCTTTTTGCTGCATGCCAACACACGTGCCTGGTAGACAGTGCTGTATGGTTGATGCCTATACTTGGTAAACTGTGTCAGAACACCTACCATACTGTTTCGTGGGGGTGTGTAGTGGTACAATTTAAAAATAAACAGACTATGTCTTTGTCAGCTTGGTTGTGTTTCATTCTGTAACATTTTATTTGATCTAGAGGGTCCACAAGGCAGTCAGATGAGATCGGTGTTGTATGTGTTGTGCCAATAATGCAAAAATGCAGTGGAAGAAAATGTACATTTAATACCGAAGATTTTTAGTACTTCAGTACATTAGCAGTGGTATCTGAAGTAATGAATGTGAGTACTTTGTCTGCCAGATAGCCAGACTACTTGCATAAACTATTTGAGAGTTTGAAGGGCTCATGTTCTTGTCTAAATAGTTCTTGTGCTGGATTGAAATGGTGTACAATCAGCACACAGCCAGGGACTTTAAAATCCTGATCACCTATATTGTGTCTAACACTACAACAACAACAACATTTATTTCTTATAGAGCTTAAAATCACATACAGTATGTCTCAATGGGCTTTGACAGGCCCTACAGTTGACTACCCCCACACTTGACCCTGCTGCACACAAGGAAAAACTCCACACAAAAAAAAACTCTAGGAGAGAGAAAAAAAGAAAGGAAGAAACGTTGGGAAGGAGTGAAACAGAGAGGGACCCCCTTCCAGGGTAGAGTGAGCCTGCAAATGGTGTCAGTGCAGGGTTGGATATGATATAATGAGTCCTACAGTTGTAGGGTTGGAGAAGTCCAGGATGTAGTCAGTGTCATGGTCTAGATTACGTGTCCATAATGATGTTACTGGTCCATTTGAAGATCCCTGTAGCTGTACTTGTAACGGTGGTGGTGGCTGTGGTGACCCTCTGGTTTGTTTCATGGTATGTCCTTGTTAAGCAGTTGTCAGAAACTAGGATTTATTTGCTGGTCTCTTCACTCCACTGATTGGCCCAGTCAACAGGCATTCTGTATTACTTGATGCAGTGGAGATGTTATAAACCCTTCTACCATGTGCCAGAAAGGTATTTTCCCCACCATGCTTATATTAAAGTCAATGGTCATAAAGTCTGCCAGTGGGTGAACTTCATCAGTTCTACCAGCAGACTCAGCTGACATCCACCACCTGTTCCACTCGGCGCCACTCTTACCCAGACTCCGTGATTGAGTTTGAGGCTAAATCTGATCACTCTTCATGCCTCAGTCTCTGATCAGATCCGTGGGTGCTGACGAAGCCGCCCAGGCCGCTCCCTGGCAGATTAGCTCTTCTGCTCCAAAATGGCGTGCTGAGACATCATGTTTCTGGCAGATTAGACCGCTGATACCTGACCGACGGCAGAGACGCAGGTTCAGGTTCATTAGAAGGACTCGGAGCAAAGTGTTACTAAGCAAAATTCCGAGTTAATTTTTGCCTCACTCCATTCTTGAGGTTGAAAATGAAACGAAAGAGGCGCAGAGAAGGAGTGCGTCTGCGGGAACATGATATGTTCTGCATTCTCCATAGCCTTTGAGCAGGAGCCATAGCCTTCTTTCTTTCATCTTTAGCTGCCCGACTTACCCCACTTTGCATTGTAAATCTTCATAAGAGGGTGCAGGGTTTTGTGAGATTACGACAGAGGGGCATTGCATTGCTCTCATCCATTCTTGGAAGATGGATTTTGGGGACTGTAGTCAAGACGATTGGTCTAACCCTTCTGATATATAGGTGTTGTATAAATTGGCTCAGGATGTTGCAAAAGTTATTAAGGCTGAAGGATGTTTGAATTTTTGCTGGGATCACCCAAGCCCTTTATTTATTCTGGCAACATCCAACTACTACTGCCGAACAGTCTGACAAATAGGGATTTTTTTAAATGACTTTTTAAATTTATTTCAGAATAACCTGCTCCTTCACTGGAACCCCAGCTCAGTAAAGGTGTAGATGTTGATGGGCTATAGACTATTTCTCTTGCTATATCTTATTTCTGTTTGGGCTTTCTAAAGCTTTGGCATGATTGAGATCTTCTTCTGATAGTAAGTAATTCATCTTTGCTGACCTCCTTCATTTCCTGTATACATATTTAAATACAGATTTAATTATGCTTGTGCATTTTGCATATATATGCACTCAGATGCTTTAATATATCCGCTACTATTAATGAGATGTTTACCACAGGGTTTTATTATGGGTGGGGCTAATTGTGGCATGAAGAATTGTTTTTGGCACATTGCTAATGCTATGCAACAGTTACTGTAAAACGTTCTGATTATAACATAAAAGTGCAGCGAGCATTTAGGGCCGTAACACACATGCACAGGCAGAGAGGGCGAGAGCGAGTCAGTGAATCACTGCCATTCTGGTGCGGCTATCCTGAGGGTCTCCTTTGGGGGTGAGTCATCCTCATTAAATCCCGGCCCTCCAGGAACATCTGCGCAGCCGCGCACACACACAAACACCGTGCACGCGCACGCACACGCACACACAAACAGCGCCATCTCAGACGGGAATCCCCGCTCTGCATGCACATCAGGCATAGCCCTGCCTGTCATGCGCTGACAGAGAGCACATCCGGCTCCCCCTGCTCTGCAAATGGAGGACCGGGGTTGCCAGGCTGCACTGTGTGAGTCATACGCAAGATAAGTGGCCAAAGTCGACAGTCAAAGTCAGCAGGCGACTTATACAGTATATACATATATACAGTATATATATATGTGTGTGTGTGTGCCATAGTATACACGTTTGCACATATGCATGTGTGTGGAATAGATAGCTGTTCCCAATTTCATGCATGCATGAAACAAATGGATAATGCGGTTAGACGGAATCTTTTATTCACCTGCCAAAAAGCCATGTCGGCGCCACCTTGCATCTAAACGAGCGCTGAGAGTCGTTCATTCAGCTGCAGGAGCCGTCATTTTTCACACATTACCAATTCATACATCATCCGCGCAGTCGGCAAGGACCTCGTGGGGCATGAGACATTGAGAAATGAGGGAACTGCTCGCTACTCCTGGCTATTAAGAGAGGTGGGGAGCGAGCCGCAGTGCATTACAGCTCCCTCTAACCAGGTGGAAGCTCAGTGTGACATTATCTGTGTGATATTGCACCAGTGCCTGAAATGTCTCTCCATGTTTGTTTGCACCGATATTGATGCAGAAGCCATAAAATGTCTTGAGGTGTGCAGAGATGAATTGTGTGTGCATGTTAGTACATCATACATGAGGTCTATGAGGTTTATATGAATCTGAGTAACATTTCATATTGGTGAGGGTGTTTGTACATACAACGGAAATGTGACAAAGGTCTGTTTTTGATGTGAGTCAGGTGTGTGTACCCTTGTGTGTGTGTGTGTCTATTTGCGCCCTGGGCTTTGGAAAACTCAATGACTGCACATGGAAGATGGCAAACAGAGATTAGGCTGGACGGCTTTGGCCGGTTGGGGGGAGATGAGAGAGCGCAGATGAGAGGATTGAGGAAGCAGCTTTGCCCGGGCTTTGTGGGAAGAGACAGATGCCACGTCTCACCTCCCCCAGTCAGAGAACACTCTGCTACTGCCCCTGCAGGCTTTGAGGCAAACCATTCCCGCTGCATGTGGTCAACCTCGCGTTTTGAGAACTATCTAAACTGACAGTTTATTGCAGGTGAGAAGTGCGCTGGTTTTCTTCACCTTATGCGCATCAATGCATAATATGTTTAATGGCAGGTAAGTGCAGAGATGTGTGCAGCAGAAATGTGTGGAAAATATTTTAACTTCCCTTACCGCTATCGTTACCATGGTGGAAAATGAGCGATCCCGCTTCGTGATGGTTTTCCACAGTAATGATCACAGGACAGGAGTGCGACTGTTTACTCTGTGTTTTTTTGCAAGGCGACCCACCTTTGAAGTTGGCTGTGATGTTGGCCATCACAGATGTGCCTCTGATCCTCCCATTAACCAGCAGCTCAGAGGAGCATCTGGACCCTCTGATAAGCAATAGATGTGGTTTAACTTTACAGACTGGTCAGTTCAAGGGTCCATTTCGACCACTGTCAAATACGAAATGACCAGATACACCGATCAATAAGAAATGAGATTTTTTAAAAGTATTTAAGCTGCTTACAGTTGTCAAAAGTAAAGATTTGTTGTAAGGATCTTGTACCCTTATTTGGTAAGGTAGCCAGTGTTCAGAGTGACAACAGGCTTACACACTCACAGTTTTACTTACAAACATTTAGCAGCTTTTGGAAAGTTGTGTCTGTTCTACTGATCTTGCTCATGAGGTCTATATGGTGGCTTATACCAATATGGCGTGGCTTAGAAAATGTTGTCACATTGCATCATGACATATGAGCTCTTTATATATTTTCGCCTTGTGGAAAATGTTGAGAAAGCAGTGAAAGATGCAGAGATGCATCAAATTGACGTGCTTTAGTAGTGCGTGATGTTTTAACAGTCTTTCAAATATGACATTTCAACACTTCATTGTATGTTAGATATAGTTGGCTAATTGAGGCTCTCAAGCTCCCAAATGGTAATGATTGATGAGCACTGCATATTGTCCATATGTCTTTTGGTCTTGATGGAACATTACAAATCATTTGTGTTTGTGTTTGTGGTTGTGTTTGGTGTCCTAGCGGTTAATGAAATGGCCCTGTCATCAGAAGGTTGCTGGTTCGAATCCCGATCCGCCAAGGTGCCACTGAGCAAAAGCACCGTCCCCACACTCTACTCCCTGGGCGCCTGTCATGGCTGCCCACTGCTCACCAAGGGTGATGTTTAAAAGCAGAGGACACATTTCGTTGTGTCACCATGTGCTGTGCTGCTGTGTATGAAAATCACTTCACTTTATGCAGATTAAAGGTGAATCAGTGACGGTATTGTCATAAGACTATTGCTTATTTATAGTAAATAAATAAGCGATAGTCAAAAATAAATAAAGCAATATTCAAAATAAGCAATAGTCAAAAATAAATGAATAAGTGGAACGTAAAGGTTCGCAAGTCCTGGGCTTGTTGGATCAGACATTGCTTTTGCCTTTCAGGGAAGGAAACCTCTTCCTGTCCTCTTTTTCAGTGTCTAGAGTCCCTGCCGGTTGCCATTAGCGCTCGTGTCAGCCAGCCTTTCTTTCGCTTCTTGGCAGGCACACTGTGTCTCAGCCACATAATACTGCAGATATCGTAACACTCCACACAACCCATGAGTCGTGTTCCGATGGGCAGAGTATGAGTCACGACTGCTTGTTATGCCAAAAGGCTGACCTGTGCCCGCTTGTGTTGATGCTGAGACAACTGTGACAGAACAGCCCTGGTAGCCATGGTAACCTTTCTCACTGGGCAGCGCTCTCACTGGGCATGCATATGCAGAGGCACCAGAGTACTTAATAAATCTGGGGACCAATACACCTGATACAATAACAGTTACCTGGGACCTGACATGCAGATCATGTCTGGCACTACTTTCAGACGGGCAGCAAGCGCTGTGCTGTGTGCACTGAAATAAACTGGCTAAACGTGGTCATAAAAATGTCATTAATGTGTCACATTTTATATTTCAGCATCAACATAATGTAAAAAAAACTATCAAACCTGCAATAACCTGTTTATTTACATTACATCAATGCTAAAATATTAGGTTTGACAGATTACTTTGATGTTTAAAAGTGTATGGCTTGGAGTATTCAGGATTTACAAAAATAAATAGATAAAAACAAGGTTTAAAACATCCAATAATAGGAAGTAGCATGCCTAATAACCCCTAATTAAAGTCTCTCTATATAAACGGCAACAGAAAGAGTGGTTTTATTTTCATTTTGGAATGTCATACAATGAAATTATTGCTGCTCTTACACATAGACACGGTGTTCTAATCAGCCGGACTCATTTTCTGTGCATACTGAAAGATAACAGATTTCAGTCGTGTTATTAACTTCATCCAGGAATAATTACAAGGTCCGGGGAATGCATGGTTATAGAGGGATCTTCAGTAAAGACCAGAAAATAATGAATGTGTGTGTGTAGGTGTGTGTGTGTATATGTGTGTGTATACGTACAGTACAGGCCAAAAGTTCTCATTCAATGTGTTTTCTTTATTTTCATGACCTTTTACATTGGTAGATTCTCATCAAAAGGCATCAAAACTATGAACGGACACATGTGGAGTTATGTACTTAACAAAAAGTGGAGACCTGACCTCCACAGTCACCGGACCTGAACCCAGTCGAGATGGTTTGGGGTGAGCTGGACCGCAGAGTGAACGTAAAGGGGACAACAAGTGCTAAACACCTCTGGGAACTCCTTCAAGACTGTTGGAAAACCATTTCAGGTGACGACCTCTAGAAGCTCATTGAGAGAATGCCAAGAGTTTTCAAAGCAGTAATCAGAGCAAAGAAACTAGAATATAAAACATGTTTTCAGCTATTTCACCTTTTTTTTGTTAAGTACATAACTCCACATGTGTTCATTCATAGTTTTGATGCCTTCAGTGAGAATCTATATATCTTTTAATATTGCACTATGGCGGGGTCTGTCTGAAACAGATTTCAAAATATTATATCTGGTGTATACTGTTGTACTGACAATAAATCTCTCTTGAATCTTACATCTTAAAGCAAAAAAGAAGTTAGAACCATCCAAGTTGGATTCTTCAGCTTTAAAAACATTAAAGAACTGTTCTAAAAAGAAAATTGTGGTGCCTCCTGCATTACCCTCACATTCATCATTTGCAAATAATCATTTGCAAAATAATATTTAGTTAAATAATCAATTAGTGCCATTTTTCCGCTAAATATTAGTTATTAGTAAGCTTTTAATGCATATCAGCCCAGTACCTTACACTTTAGTTGACCACTGCTGCAAAAAAAGAATATTACAGGACCTGACTCTGGCCTCCCAAAAAGCTGACAGACAGCTTTTCCATGTTCACATTCTTGGCACTTGTAAAACTGAACTGCTGAGTGTTCACTGCACTAGGGTGCCCTGATTATATTGTCACCTTGTGTAGTCTCTCTACCCAACACAAACCTGGAGTCTTACGCTTTAAGGCTGATACACGAATAAATACTGCTGACATGACCTTAATTTGAGTCACGTTGTATGGCATGAACGGACACGATCTGCTCATTCGCTCAAAGCACCGGATGCTGCCGGCGAATCCATACTTTCCAACTATTTCTGGTGCTTGTACTAGTTCTGTCCTCAGGAGACTTTCTCTTCCCAGGATCAGCCTTGCCCGGTAGGAAAATTCTGTGCCACGTCTCTTGAAAAGCCATTACAGCAGCTAAAGTGAAGACACAGGTGCACACGCAAGCTCACACACATTTAAATGTACAAACCAGCACACACAAGGCTCTCAAAGGCTTTTCCGCCACCGAGCCTTCGTGGGGTAAAATGATTCATCTCAGGATTGGTGAAGGCTTCTAGTAGAAGACAGCACGAGCTTCTCCGAGCGGACTGTATGAATCGGTCCTGTTTGAGTTATGCACACTCATGCATATACATTTCTCTAGTTTGGGAACAGGTTGTTCTGCTGGAAAGCCCAAGCCCCCCCCCCCAACCCCACCCCACCCCACCCCCGTGGAAGCTCCTGTGTCAACAACCGCCGCTGAACTAAGACCGGGCTCTGTGAAATAAACCTACGTCCCCGTTTTTTTTTTTTTTTTTGCTTCATTCAATAACAGAGGCAGGATGAACAGATGACTGCAGACCCACTGTTAATTCAGCCCCGGGTCTGTTACACAAGCTCATGGAATTCGACCGAGTTACGCAACGGCCCAAGGACAACGCTAACCTGTGACAGAGCTGCACCTTTTCTGTGTTTTTTTTTTATTTTTTTTTTATTTAATGGTCACTAATTTCCATGAAGTACACAGATAAGTGACTAAAAGCGTGTGGAAAAGACAGGAAGCAGAAGGGTCGGCGAGTTTGTGTGTTAAGAGACGCTCTCAAATAAACTCCAGCTCCGCCCGTGCCTGGGCTCTGCATGTGTTTTGTGTGAAGGCATATCCGGAGGGATCCGACCCAAGCCGCAGAATATTTTTGACCTTGGGGGCAAGCGAAGGAGGGGTGTAGGGATGCGGGCGCGGGCCGAGCCGCTGTGGGAAAGCGTCTGGACGGCCTCCAGCTCCTCCCTCCGCTAATTCCTGCGGTGGCGGGCAAAATGCGCGCTTGTGTGCAGAGGAAGTCCCGTGGAAAACAATGATAAGAGGATTCTTACGACCACAAAAAGATGGAGCGGCCAGTGATGCAATCCAAAGAAGTGGGATGAAAGGGAGTGGAGGAAGAGGAGGGACGTGCTGCTCCATGGTTCTCGACCCACTGAAGAATGTGCTGACGGGCGAACGTTGCTCCAACAATAAGACGAGGATTACTTGCTCTGGCCGTGACCTTTAAGCGCTCAAACAGAAGCCCTCAAAAGCCATACGCAAAGTTTTCTCCCCCTGCTCGTCTTGCCCAATGCCAAAGCCCTCAATCCTAGTTGTTCGTCATTCTTGAATGCTGATGATGTTGTTTATCATGCGCGGCGTATGGCGAGATAATCATCTCTCGCCGATCCAGGGAAAACAGATGCCCCCGGGGCCGCCCCAGGAGAAGGTAGACAGGCGAATTGCATTTGGCTCATACGAGCACACCATACTCCTGTCCTGTTCAAACGGGCCGTGCCATTCTGTCAAAAGGACCAGCAGCCTTATCAGATTCACCTGGCTGATGGATTACTTGTTTCATGCAAAACTACATATCGACTCGGGCTCCTCAAAAAACAATAAAGCCCAGGTACACAGCCAAGAACGACCCATTCATCTTAAAATATTCATTTAAATATTCATGGTTGTAGACAGCAGCGGGGTGCATTACATCTGCCTGACACAAATAATGGGTGTTGTATGATGTAGGGACTGGTGACAAATGGAAGAGGGCCAAAGAAAAAAACCCTGAAATGATGACAGTCAGGGGTATCGCATGTCACAATTCAGCAATTAACATCCTGTTTACCACGCTGAGTGGCTCTGTGTAGTAGTGCTGGTCCAGGTCAGGTGACCTCAGTTTTCAATCAAGATGACTAAAAAAAAAAGGGTTCATTATTGGGACACGGATAACTGGTGCTGGTCAACTGGGGAGCGTTTCACTATCATCATTGACTAGAGTGACCTCTGCAGTTAGACCTATGGGAAAAGTGTCAGTAAATGAGAAATGTCACCATGAGGCTTGTGCTTTAGTGCATTACCAAGGAAAAGCAAGTTACCATAGCGTGACCGAGAATGTCATCAGATTTAGAATCATGTTTATTGACCAAGTGTGTAAAAAGGAATTCCGTTCCGTTGTATTGTATGTTTTTAGCAAGACCACCACTGTGCATGCACAGTACAGTACAGCCATATTGGATTATGAGGTTGAGGGCAGTGGGGTCCAGTCAGAAATTTAGAGGGCATTCGGACGACCGAGTTCAAATGGTCTTGTCTTCACCAACTGCCTTGATTGGTCTTACCTATGTCCAAATATTTGAGCCTTCCTTCAGTCCTCGTCTATCGTATGTCACACCATCTGGCTGTTCTGTCTTTCAGAAGATGCTTTTTCGGTAATTTTTCTTTCTATTTATGTTCTGTTTTTGGCCATCATGCACTTTTTTGTTTCTGATTTTGTGAATAAATGTTCTTTTTATACCATGGTATACCATATGTGTATCTTTTGGAAGAATTATGTCTATCTATCTAGTAACAGAGACATGAATGTATCAGATGGAAGTTGTGGTGTCATTTAAAAAAAAATTCCTTTAAAAATTACCCGAAAAAAAGTGTAAATGAAGAACATCTCGGCTTCATGCCGGGTGCAGCTTCATGTTTCACTAGTGAAATGTCGCAAGGGCAGCTCAAGGAGACGCACAGACTTCAGAGGCTATTCGATGATGATGAGTCATTTATCTTCAACATGCTGAGATTTCCTTTCCTCGTCGAAACCAGCACGATTTCAGCGCAATCAGAAATACCTTCACTCTCCCTCTGTCTCCCTGTGAAAGGGCCGACTATTTTTAGAGGGGAGAGGGATGGATAATGTGCTCAGCTCATCTTTATTTTCATCCGCTGGGCTGGAAGATGTGGCGGGCTGCAGACCGCCCCACCCTTGGGAATAAAGGCCATATCTAGAATTATCTCCTTTTATTGTCGCCATATTTATGCCCTGCCGTTGCGCCGCCTGTAATTAAATGAACAAAAACTTTCATAGCTACACAATAGAGGGACGTAATAGATTTTTTTTTTATGGCAAACAGGCATGTTTGTTCTGTGACAGTTGGGGGAAAATATTTCAGAAAAAGTCTAAAATTCCAGGAGTTTGACATCTGTAAGAATTCACAATATTATAATAATAAATAAGCAAAAATGTTTGACTTTATGTGTAATGAATAAAATAAATCCATTTTTGATGCAGTACGTTCTACAAACATTCTTCATATCAGAGTCGTGAGAATAATTTAAAATTAAACGTCCCTGCTGAAATGTCATTTCATTATAGCATTTCTCCAAATCACAAACAGAGAACTGACCACAGTATAATGGAACTTGGAGATGGCCCTGACTGAAGCTCCCAGTGTTTTTGAGTGCGGTTCAGTAGACGAGGCAAAAAGAGCTCAGTGGTCGCTTGGCAGGCCCGGCGTCGGCAGTCCGGCGTGGCTCCTCTGCCGCTAGCTGGACGCGAGCAAGTTTGCTGGGGTTACGCGAGGACGACGTGCCCCCAAACCCCCCCCATCGCATCGCATGCCTCTTTTTGCAGCGCCAACCCTCATCGCGTCAAAACCAAATGCTTACTCTCCAAGTCCCGCCTTCAGTCAGCCATGGCACCAAAGCGTCCCCTTCATCTGCCTGCTGTCTCTGGAGCTTTCTCAAGTGCCACTGAACTGGGGCATTTATAGATCCCGGGTTGGTTTGGCCTAACCCTGGTGTCGCCCATGAGAGTCTTTTCACTGTGTTGCACATTCCCAGTCATGTGCAGCGAGCAGCACGTCCTGTATATTTAAATTGTCCTGTATTATGATTAAAACCACGTAAACCCTCGAACGGTTTTCAGGTCAGAGACGAACACGAACTATAGGCTTTTTTTTTCAAGCCATGCTCAGTTTGGACTGTGCAACAAAACGAACATTTCCAAATTATATGTAATGATAATAAAGTTTCTGATGAATGTGTGAGACTGTGTGAGATTAGCTTTGTTTGTGGGGAACGTTTGCTTCGCATTATGGACACTGTGGTCTTCTGTAATGTCAGCCTTACATCTTCATCATATTTGCTCTACGACGTAGGATTTTCAGTTGATGTAGATTTGTAACATGCATGCGTACACTAATCACATTTTACTGTATATTCATCTAATGTTTCCTGGGGGGACGGTGGGCAGGGTGAGGCCACATTGCTGTATGCAAAATGTAGCTATTACATAATATAAAATAAAATGCAAATAGAATTTACCGCTTTGCCGGTCACCAGAGACCCTGTAGTACTTATTTTATTCGATTTGTTTCTGTCCAATGCATGACGATTTAAATGCTTTGCTCTGTGTGAAACGTTCCTGATTTGTGCGCCCCCTTGGCAAAGTGGCAAGTCCTGCCTGCCTTCTTTTAAATCACCATGTGACTTCATGGCATGTTTTGACCCCGATTCAACTTTGTCTTCCCTTGTCACTGCTATCTGGAAAATTACGCAGGCCAGCCTAGTAAATGCATTTGAGAGAATTTTCCATTGTTTCCACGGGGAGAGGACAGCCGATTGGCTGGGGCAAACGCGTACAGGGTTACAGCCGGCACAGACTTGCAGACACCATGGCTGGGGTCCAGTGGTAAATTGAAAACCACAAGCCTCCGGTCCACACAAGTGTAGCATGAGTCACAGGAAGGACCCGCGCGCTTGCAGAACTCATTAAGGGAAATGCAAGGCGTATGGATTTCCTCTGTCAATAAAAGAACTTGGCAGCCTCTGCAGCCCCCTGGTGAATCCAAAGGAATTTCAGCAGAGGAGAAAGAGTTGTGGAGAGTGCGAAGGACGCTGTCCAAGGCTCGCGTCCGATTTGCATGATGAAATGCCGGGGATAAATAATGGAAAAGTCACCTCGCTCGGGTGGGCCGATATGAAAGATGGAGAGTCGAGTTGAGTTTCTCCAGGCCCCCTCATGCAACTTTGATCTCTGTGTGAGATTTGGCTCCTGTGGCCTAGTTCAGCATCTCTGTTTCATATAATTAAGTTGACTGAGATCTGAAATGGAATATGCCAGTAAACATGGCTTTGCATCACAAATTGGTTCTTCACACATTTTCCCCAAAATATGCCAAAATGAAACAAATACATATTTATTACATACTTACCTCATACTTACATTTTATAACACATTGAACAAATGAAATAATCTGATGTGATTTACATCAAATAAACCTAATCAGGACAGATTCATGAAAAGCTCTCTTTATATGATCATGAATCTTAAATGCACATTTTTTAATTCATTGACTTGATTTTTAGATTGCAGAGCACATTCTGCAGAAGAAGGCATAGTTGCAGCCCTTCTTTTCTTATGAATGAAGTAATGTCGTAGTAAAAGGGGCGGTCCTAAAGTGTCGCTTCTGTTTGCAGCAGCGTCCTCTGCTGGTCGAAAAAGAGCATGTCGTCTTACACTCTTTACATTTACAATTCATAAGGATTGCTATTATAAAAGAAAATATCAGCAGGGCAATTATTGGATGGTTAGAAGGGCATCGGGTCAAAATGTACAGACCCGTTCAACTGAGGAGGTTTTGGAAAAATACTTCCAGAATCAAAAATCTTTCATAACAAAAGACTCTTTCGTGAAACACGATACACTGAATAATAATCATTTAAGATTAACGGAATTTAGTGTAGCAGTTTACTTAATATACTTATTCGTAATTACAGAAGGCATTGACTACTGTGATAAAATTAATATATGCAGATGGTCTATCTTGTTTCATTGCATATTCAGCACAATGCTGTGTTACAGTAAATCACGTCTTCATCCATAATTCCATCACACAATACCTGATAATAGTTTTCACGATTTCCATATTATAAATGTTATGTTCTCATATCATATTCTATATAATAGGTTTAACATTCCTAATTATAGCATATAAAATAAACAGCATGACAAGCTTAAGGTGATGAACCAGTAAATTTGACCAACTTAGGGGAATGTTTTCACATTGGCCATACCAGCTTTGACTAGCAAGATTGGCCAGTTTATGTTCTGTTTTTGTGCTGGACATGCTGGTCGACACCCAAAACACTGATGCCAAAATACAGATGGACTCACTTCTTGTTGTTTTTATGCATCATCTTTCTCTAGCCAGCTGAGATATGAACATTGTTGCGGCATCAGATAGGGCCGTGTCCACCCATGCTGCGGCGGGATGAGCACTGGTGTGATGTCACCGCTCATGCAGCGGAGCTTGCCGTTCATTCTGGCCGCAGTGGGGAGATATTTCCGAAACACATTTGTCAGATTGTCCGAATGCCAGAACACAATGCCAGTGGTCCTGGACAACTTCAGTTCTGAAGATTCCTCTTCTTTTGTGGACTTTGTCTACACAGCTTGAGTAGAGGTCACCTCTGACCGGCTGCCAAGGCTGGTGGAAGTTGCAAGGAAGCTCCGCTGCCAAGATTTATTGGAAGCCAGCAAGTGCCCCATTGTGAGTGCCCTGCTTGTGTCTAAGAAGTTAAGCAGTGCAGCAGTGCTTGGCTGGACCACAACCACAATGTCATTCTGACAAACAGGCCTGAAAAAAAAGAGGTAACCCTAGGGAACACACACTGTCGCAGCAAGGGTTCTGAAGGACTGCCTCTTTTCAGACCTAAATAAGAACGGTAAAAGTGAAAACGACCTCACTTTTGTTAAAGCCTGTGGAAACATGGAAAATGGAACAATTCAATTGCCCCGCAGAGCACGTTCTAGTGGAAGAGTTCTTTACAAGAAACCAAACTACACCTGAGAATGAACAGTCTTCAAGTGAACTTGGCATGTGGAAGATGTGACACGTATATGAAAAGTGTTCATGAGCAGAACAGACCTCAGTGTGACAAGGAAGAAGAACATCACGAAACAGGGGTTTAATACATGTTGAACAGGACAAGGGAAACATCACCAAACAATGACCCGACAGTGAACAGACACGAACAGGGCAACTTTATACATCAGACACAGGTGAAAACAATCAGGAATCATAATAACACAGGGGTGGTAGTGGCCTAGCGGGTAAAACACTCGCCTATGAATCAGGAGACCCATGTTCAAATTGTCATGCCAAGCTCTGTGTAAAGTAATGAAACCCCATTTGTTCTTTCAAATGCAAGACAATAATTAAAAAGAATTAAAGAGTTACATTTCTAGAGGAAATTAAAAAACGAGAAGGGAGAAGCATATATGTAAACCGATAAATGAATAAAGACATTTAATGATGGTTCTGCCTTTTATTTGACCCTATTAGAGCAGACAATGTAATTTGCTGAGCTGAGGCTAGTCAGACCCGTCTAACCAGAAATCATATTCAATGATATATAAGACATGCATTATATCAGACGTCTGGGTTATGTTCCAGTCTCGTCCACAGTCTGGTATTATATTTAATAAATGGATACCCCACTGAATTATTAAAATAAGTGCTACATCCCTGTCTCAAATATCATACATCTGAGATATCCATGCAAGTGTATTCAGCCAACAATTGGTAGTTCCTCCCAACCTGACGTTCGGTGAACAGATTAGAGAATGGTAGGGTATGTTCATCCTTAAATGATGCACTGGTTAATAATACAGCATAAGGACGTATACACTCATTCTCAGTGACTCACTCCAGCATTTCAATATTAAATAGGGCCCTTTTCTATATACTATCTAAAATCTTTGCTAGTACATGACTCAGTAATTGATCATTTGGCTGATATTTTATTATTATATTATATTTATCCATAAACTACAGGCAGTGAAATGTTTTGTGGGTTTTGTTTAATTTCTCATTTTCAACTTTCCTGTGTCATGTTTGGTTAGGTTATATAACGGCATCGTTACAAGTTCTTTTCTGCATATAGAAGTCTGTGTTTTGCCTCCCTTTTGTGAATTCAACATTTCCTTTTTTTTTTCTTCTGGTCTTTCGCAGCGCCACGTAAAGACCCCAATAAAACTATTTGTGCAGAAGAATAACCCCCCATCTCCTCCCGCCGCCCTCACCGGCAGGAGCACCTCGCCCCGATCCAACATGGCCGCCGCCAGGGCGACGCGGGCCCGGGTGCAGTTTCTACAGGAAATACCCCGCGCCCGCGCGTCGCCAATTGTGGAGGGCTGCCATTTTACCGAGCTTACGGTAAGAGCGCGCCACTCCGCCGCGCTCGCCGCTCCGGTCCTTCCGCGACGGCGGCGGCGGCGGAGCGCGGCTGGCTTCGGCCGCCTAGCGCCGCTGCTAATCGGGTTAACGGCTAACGACGTTCCGGCGCCGCCGGTTCGCGCGTCAGCCAGGCGGCGGAACCGGGAGCTCGCGTGTTCCTTGCGTTCTTTGTTACGCCGCGGTCGCGTTTGGCCCGAACTGTCCGGACGGGAGGCGTCCTGCGCCGAGGACCCGGTCCCGCGAACCGCTAGCAGCAGCCCCACCGTTATCTGGCGTGTAACAACAACAAAAAACACGCGGGGATCTTCCACGACGTGCCAGGCGCAAATGTGCGACCAATTTTCTACACATTTGTATTGATGTGCAAGTGCCTCGTTTCAGGCGGGGAAAGAAATGTACGAGTGTGAAAGTATTGTCTTTACTTTTTTTAATCTTAATAAATATCCCAAGAGCATATCGGACCAGTAGAAGACCTGAAGTGCCAGTGCCACGCGGTCTGCGGGAATTTTCCACAGTTGGAATAAAAAAACGTTCTGACGTGCAAGGGTTTGAGTAGCTGCATATACACAAACATACAGTATAGGCCAAAGGTTTGGACACCTTCTCATTCAATGTGTTTTCTTTATTTTTGTGACCATTTACATTGGTAGATTCTCACTGAAGGCATCAAAACTATGAATGAACAAAAAAGATGAACTGAAAACATGTTTTATATTCTAGTTTCTTTGCTCTGATTACTGCTTTGTACACTCTTGGCATTTTCTCGATGAACTTCAAGAGGTCGTCACCTGAAATGCTTTTCCAACAGTCTTGAAGGAGTTCCCAGAGGTGTTTAGCACTTGTTGGCCCCTTTGCCTTCACTCTGTGGTCCAGTTCACCCCAAACCATCTGGATTGGGTTCAGGTCCGGTGACTGTGGAGGCCAGGTCTCCACTTTTTGTTTAGTACATAACTCCACATGTGCTCATTCATAGTTTTGATGCCTTCAGTGAGAATCTACCAACGTAAATGGTCATGAAAATAAAGAAAACACATAGAATGAGAAGGTGTGTCCAAACTTTTGGCCTGTACTGTACACGTTCAGACAGCAACCACACCACTGCTATAAAAGTGCTCATAAGATCAACATACAAAAGTCAATGGATTTGAACAGGGTTTTGGATTACAAAGTAAACATATAAAGTCTTGGAAAAGAATGAATAACGAAGTACGTAGTTCCCATAAGACGTTGCGCTTTTTTTTCTTTCTATGTTCACTACTACAACGTTTAAAACTCGCGCAGGTCTGTAGTATATTTGCCGGCGTTACGTAGTTACTTGGGCTTGCGCAAACTTGGAGGAGGAGGAGTTCAGCTTTTCAGAGTTGAATTGAACTTTTTGTCACATTTGCATAGAAATGTCAGAGAACATATGGTTATATCAAACAGTCATTTAAAAAAAAGTCATTCCAAAAATGTGCAGGAACCCTAATGTCTGATTTTTAAATCAAGATAATCATGATTCATGAACCGGTTACTACATAATTATTAAAATCTTGGTTACGTGATACTTGTTTTCTGTAGGCACTGTATGTGATATCTGTATGTTACTCTGTACCATGGAATTTGAAGGATGGTATTTTAAATGAATAAATAGCTCTTCATTCTAAACAAATATCTAGTTGCAACCAACAAATTTACATGAACATGCCAACGATTGCCACAAACCTGAAATGAATTGTCTTTGTTTTAGTTATAGGTATTTGACAATATGAGTGATGCAGAGGTAGAACTCATCTCGAAGTCCCATCATGAGAACCTTCTTGAGGCCATGTGGCAACTGCGGGTCACTGGACGGCTGTGTGACATCACAGTCCAGGTAGACCTCCAAGGGGACCTCGTGGAGTTTAACGCCCACCAAGTGGTGCTTGCCGCGTCGAGTGGCTATTTTAAAGGACACCTACTAACCGGGGAGCAAACCAAGAAGGTTTTCTCGCTAGACGTGGCCGGTTTTGCTTTTGGCAAGTTCTTGGAGTTCGTGTATACTGGCAGAGTCCAAGTTGCAAAAAATGCGGTGGGCGTGGTATTAAAAGCCGCCGAGGTGTTGGACTGCAGGGACCTTGTTGATGCTTGCCAGCAGGTTCTTGAGCCTTTGGGCCCAGAGCAGAGCCGCACGGCGGAAAAGGACGACGACTTGCTGGTGGACTTCAACGCGTCGGCATGCAGGACGGAATCGTCCAGCAGCACAGGTAACCAAGCGAGGGATCCCCCTTTTCCGGCCGGCTCACCCCAAACCCCAGAAGCTACAGGGGCAATCCAGCAGGAGGTGGCCGCAGCTCAGAGCAGGAGGCTGAGCAACCGGCTGGCCGGCCGCAAGGTGTTTGTTGGGGCGTTGAGGAGGAAGAGGGGGCGCCCTAAAACGGCCACGGAGCCTGAGAGCCAGGAAGTGGCGAATAAAACACGAGGAGATGTGGACATGCTGTCCCCTGACACAGGGACAGGTACCGAGGAAGCTTCGGCTGCGTTGTTCCCTGACAGCGAGGCTGAATCTGCACAGTCTGCTGACCAGGAGGACCAGGACGTCCCGGAAGACGACCCGAAGGACATAGACTACCAGCTGGTAGAAGTGACCGAGGATCTTTTAACGAAGGAGAAACGGCGCGGCCAGGTCAAATACCATTGTGACAAATGCGATCGGACGTTCCACTACGAGAAGAGCTACCTGAAGCACACCCAGGTGAGCCACGGCATCCAGCCCGAGGTCACCTACCGCTGCGACACCTGCCAGCAGACCTTCGCTAACCGCTGCAACCTGAAGATCCACCAGCGGCACGTCCACAGCGAGGAGCGCCTTTTCCCCTGCGACGTCTGCGGCAAGGCCTTCAAGAGGAAGAAGGACACCAGGCGCCACATGCGGCACGTGCACGAGGGGGGCGGGGAGCGGCACCACTGCCCCGTATGCAACAAGACCTTGAGCTCCAAGACGTCCCTGACCCTGCACGAGAGGACACACACGGGCCACCGGCCTTACGAGTGCTCCGACTGCGATGCCAAGTTCGCCCAAAGCTCGGCGCTGAAGACCCACCGCAGGTACGTACCGCATTAGCACCACGGGGCGCACTGCTTCCCCATGCCATTCTTCACACATTAGTAGATCAGTAGTTACAGGGACAGTCCCCCTGGAGCAACTGAAGGTCCCCTGACATGAATTCTATTGCTTTTATATCGGTGTCCCCTAATCTGAAGTGTCTGAAGTCTCTTTCCCAAATTCAGCCGTGGTACAGAGTTACAGGCACTTTGATCCAGTCCCACAATGAGATTTCCCCAGGACGCGCCGTTTCGGTGTCTGTAGCATTAAATGCTACTGAGGAGGAGGCCTGTAGAAGTGAGTGGGCATTTGCGGAAATAACGTCATCAGCATCATTCACCAACGTCAATGTTTGGCACAGACGGGATGTCATGTAAGGGGACAATTTCCATATCAGACCACCTGAGCTGCCGCTCTGAACGGCAAAGCAGAATGACCAAAGCACTCTTTAAATCTATCACCATTTTTAGCCACTGCAGGACCATAGTCTGGCCGGGGGAACTCGTGTTAATGTGAAATAAGGGGACCTTTAGGTGTCTTGCTCAGGGACACAATGGTTGTAAGTTGGATTTGAACCTGGGTCTTTTGGTTCATAGGTGAGTTTCTTACCCGCTAGGCTACTACTATATAGTAAACAGTCCAGAAGGGCCTTTCTACGTCAGGTCCTTCATCGGCGAGGCAAGATTCCTTTTCTTCACCTTTTATCGTATCTCACAACAGACACTGGCAATCAGGTCTGTGAACGACAAGATCAATAAATAAGATGCCGTTATGCACAAAGTTCATAAATAAATCATAAATAAAGTGTGCAGGTGTGAAAATAAGGCAGGGAAACGTGGAACAGGTCCGTGGTGAAATGATTGTGGATTTTGCTCGGAGGCCACTTCTGTGCCAGCTCTTTTACCGGAAGAGAAACTTACACAGTAAGATGTTGGGGTGGTAGTAGCCTAGTGGGTAACACACTCGCCTATGAACCAGGAGACCCAGGTTCAAATCCCACTTACTACCGTTGTGTCCCTGAGCAAGACACTTAACCCTGAGTGTCCCCAGGGGGGGGACTGTCCCTGTAACTACTGGTCGTAAGTCGCTCTGGTTAAGAGCGTCTGATTAATGCCGTAAATGTAAGATGGAGAGGGGCGTGTCCTTTTGTTTTAACTAACGAGATGCAAGAAGCTCTGAACACATAAGTTCATGTTGCAGACACGCTGGCTTCCCAGGAATTCCCTGTTGATGGAACCATTGTTGTTGCCCGTCTTGCCGCGTTTTACATGGCGTCGCTTTCACCTTCTTGATAGGATTCATACCGGAGAGAAGCCCTTCTCCTGTGATCAGTGTGATGCAAGGTTCACCCAAAACCACATGCTGGCTTACCACAAGAGATGCCACACTGGTGAGTGCAGCTGTTCATGACAGATATAACATATTTGTACCGCACCCACGATGTTGGCATTCATGCCGGAGTGCGTGCGTGTGTGTGTATGGGTTTTTTGTATTTTTATTTTTCCGTCTCCCAGGGGAGAAGCCTTTTATGTGCGAGAGCTGTGGGAAAAGCTTTGCATCCAAAGAGTATCTGAAGCATCACGCCAGGATCCACTCGGGCTCCAAGCCGTACAAGTGTGAATTGTGCGAGCGAGCTTTTGCCCAGAGGAACTCCCTTCATCAGCACATGAAGACGCACACAGGTACCGAAACACAACCTGGCGCATAGTTTTAAATAATAATGTCTTAGAACACTGCTCGGTCAATCAAATGTTAGATTTTTACAGCAGTCTGAATACATTTACATTCACATCATTTATCAGGCACCCTTACCCAGAGTGACTTATAATCAGTAGTTACAGGGACAGTCCCCCCCTGGAGACACTCAGGGTTGTCTTGCTCAGGGACACAATGGTAGTAAGTGGGGTTTGAACCTGTGACTTTGTGGTCTTCTGGTTAATAGGCAGGTGTGTTGCCCACTAGGCTACTACCCACCTCTACTATTTTAGTTTTAATAAAATATCGAGCAACAAGCCTGACCTGCCCGCCTTTTCCCAGGCGAACGGCCGTACCACTGCGACCGCTGCGATAAACAGTTCACGCAGCTCAACGCCCTGCAGCGCCACCAGCGCATCCACACCGGGGAGAAGCCGTACATGTGCACGCTCTGCAACCGCACCTTCACCGACAAATCTACCATCCGCAGGCATGCCATGGTGAGTGGAGCAGGACATTAACCATCCAGGGGGTTCTTTTTGTCGTCAGAATGGTTGAATAAAGGTGCTGATAATCAGTCTGAACAAGTTTTGTTATGTGGACAGAAACCAGAGGCAAACAGAGATTATTGTCACGAATAAGTATAGGAACACAATTCTCATTTAAATATGTTAAATAGTTTTTGGATTGTGGAAAGAATTGTTCATCTGATTTGATTTGTTCGCTCAGAAGTATGTGTTTTGGTGATTTTTTTTTTTTTGGGTCCACAGATACATGACAAAAATACACCATGGAAAAATTACCTGGCCATCCTCAAGGACAACGTGGAGGATCCAAGCAAGAGGACAAAAAACACAGCGTTGAAGAAAGAGAAGTCTACAGACAAGACCATTAACAATAATCTCAATCAGTCACAGGGGCCGAGAATTGAAGGACAGGCCCAGGCCGCCCAGGTGGCTGTGACCGCCGAGCCCGTGACCATCTCCGGGGACTGGGGCAGCCACGGCACCATCGCCCTGGTCAGCCACAACCTGGGCGGCTTCACGGTCATCCAGACCGAGGTGCCGGCGGGAACCCAGCTCCAGCCCATCATAGCTGCGGATGGGTCCCCGGTGACCATGCCTTTCCACATCCCGCTCTCCTCCACTCCCATATCCATCTCCGTCCCGGTCTCCGCCGTGTCCGATGGCATTCTGTCTCAGGTGGCAGCTGCGCCCACTGTGGTCACCACCTCTGAACTGGACATTTCGAACAGAGAAATTCAGTGTGTGACAGAAAACATGAAGCAGACAGCAAGTGTGGACATCCATCTGGAAGTGTCCAAGGACACACAAACCTCTGAGCACGTGGAGACTAGAGAACCCAACTGATGATCAACTGGCCAAAAAAAAAAAAACAAGAAAATATGATAAAAGCCCCCTGGTCAATATTGATGCCTAAATTGTACTTAATGCTTAAGCTTCGTAAATGTACAACAGCTCCACTACTTTCTGATGTCTGATGTGCTTTCAGGTTTAAGGACAGAAAAGTGCTGTGTAGAGGGATTAGGTTAGAAACTCTGAAGTGAAACAAAGGAAATAAAGTGTAATAAATAAATAAAGACATGGAATAGTCATGGTTTCAGATACTGGTCTTTATTATTATTATTACATTCACGCAGATACAGTGAAGAGATCATTAACCCTCCTGATAGAACCTTGATAAGCAGGCAGAGATCCTCTTCCTGATGGCTTATTTAAAAACCCTGGTATAGTTCACGATATGTAGTCACACGACACTATTTCACACACAGTGACATGCACCGCTGCATGACGGGGACAATTAGGGCAAATTAGCATTATTCCCAAAAAAAAAATGGGGTCAGTATACAGAGCACATTGACACAAGCTACACAGAAATTTCACTCGTTCTCATCTACGCTTTTATTTTGCTGCCAAAATAAAAACGTGTTTTTTTATTCTCACTTCATCTTATCTAGTGTAGAAAGATTTCTATAAGTGCATTCTGCAAAATTATATTATATATATATATTTATAGAACTATAGTGTAAGCAAAGGTTTCCCAACACCTCTCCCCCCCACCATCAGAGAAAAGCAGCAATAAAACAAGGGTTATCAATGAGTCTAGAAAATTACCAAATTGGCCCAAATATAAAATCAGAAGGAAAATGGTGTCATCTTAGTTGTGTTCTAGACACACACATTTAAAAAAAAAAAATAAATAGATTGTGTCAATTACAATATTTAGTAATGAGTGGGGGCGGCACATGAAAAAAATAAATACAAGAAAATGACATTCCAGCTCAGTTCTGTGTCAGGACCGACACATCACTGGAGGACTTCACATCTCCAGAGATGTTAACAGAGAGGTAACTGGGGTATAAATGAATGTTGTGGGAATACTACAGGAATGGGATACTTCCAGGACCTGACTGCTCCACACTGTAACCACAGAAACAAAGCATTCATAAAAACTGTGGGGCCAAGAGCATATTTTACTTTTAGCATAAGAACTTCGTGTACATATATATATATATATATTATAATCTATATAATAATACAGCAGTTATTATAGACATGGCATTGGCCACCAACACAAAATAAATAAAAGTGTCCACAACAAAATGAACGAAGAAATATAAAGAGAAGTGAATGGTGTGAGGGAGGGTAAGCATGCTGTTTGTGGGGGTCTTTCCTCAGTCAGATCACTTCAGGTCGCCACCATCTCCCTGGATGGTCTTCTTGATCCGTAGCAGCATGGTGGTCAACCACTGGTCCAGACGGGAGATGGAGTCAAACTCTTTCACCTGCGATGGGAACAGCCGAATTGTTTGTGAGGGCTGTCCGTTCAGTCAGGCGTCTGCTATGTTCAAAACCCATTAGGGTTTTGCTTTTACTACCCAACTTTTGTTTACTTGAGATCATTAAAACGAATATAGGCTGTCAGGGTGATGATTGAACAAAAAACTGCAATTTATTTGCTATGTGTCAATGTGGACGACTCTACATCCTTGTGATGTAAAAACATGGATGAGCGCGTAGTTGTGGCTCATTAGGTAAAAAGTGCTAAAGACTTACTGCTTCTGTAAACGCTTCACTGTTCTGCTCCTCGTGTGCTTCCAGAAGTTTCTATCGGGGGGGAAAAAGAGAAATCCATTCCAAACCATGAAGGGTTGGCTAATATACCAAAACAAGAAGAAGAACTCCTTTATTCATTCCTACATAAATCAGACAGAGCGTCACCAAAACGAAATATTCTGCAGAGCCTACAAGTTGATTACCATGGTAAAATATTTAGGAAAAAGACTAAGGTTAAATGTAAGGCCATTCAAGTGAACTGAAGAGCGTGAAGCCAAATAATTTCCATAGACAAGAAAATGTTGGTGTCTAGATAAACAAAAGTTTGTTTGATTGAGCATGTGACTGGGTTACAACATCATATTACACACACACACACACACAGTGTATATACCTTCAAGAGCTTACACTCTCTTGAATCTGAGAATGCAGGGAACATCTCCTCGTACTTCTCCACAGCGAGCTAGAAACACACACAAAAAAAAACAAGTTAAAATCACACACGAGAACACTGAGATGGATAGAAATGAATTCCGCCTCAACCTGCATAATTCCACTGGGGTTTTTCTCCTTTTTTATTTTTTTTGCAGGGTTCATGAGGAAAAGTTTGTTGAAATTCTTTGGAATGACCTACCTTTGCGTTAAGCTCGTCCACAATGAAGTGGCACAGGGACGCTTTGAAGAAGTACTCTTTGGCGCTGTATTTTAATAAAGGATTGTCCATGGTGTTAGTCCCAACCTACACAGAGCAAGACAGAGAGACGGATCATATTCCCGCATCAGCCAGGCAACGTGAGAAGTAAGGCCGGCTGGGCGTACCTGTTCATAAATCTCTATTGCTTTCTGGTACTGCTCCAGCTGAGCGCTGTAGGCGGCCACCTTCAGCAGACACTTGTTTGCCGAGCTTTAAAGGGAAGACACAAGCTTCATTTACTCTGCAGGGGTATCAGGAGTGCAGGATGCACTTTTCGGGGTGAAACACGCAGGCCTTCACTAACAGAGAACATAGTTTGGACCAAAGCTCGTGGATCAGCGACAGGTCGTCAACATTGCAGTACAGTCCCATTAGTCCCTGACCCCTTTTTCTTTTGGGATGTTCCATCACTCATCTTTTTCTACTGGAAAGACCAAAAGCCTCAACCTCCAATATCCTACCGGAAAAAAAATTAAATCGGCCTCCTGTTGTCTCTTGCCTAGAAACAAGCATATTATAATATTATTACTTGATCATTACTGTTTATTATGCTGAGCAGATGCTTGTTCTTTTCATTAGCTAATTGTGGAAAGACAATAACGATGCATTTGGGAAAAGAATACCATTACAGTACAGTCAACTGTTCGGCTTACCTGTTGGACTCCTCGCCTTTGTAGTAGTCTGCAGCCTGCTCATAATGGGCGATGGCCTAAAAAAAAAAAAAAAAAAAAAAAAAGACCACACTATAAAAAGGTGCCTATAAAAAAAAAAAAAAAAAATCATAAAAACTTTCTGTTGACAGCCTGGCCGAGAACAGGTAAAACCCGTACCTTCTCAATGTCCACTAGTTCAGACTCGTACACCTCTGCAATCGTGATGTGGTGTTTTGCTGCAATAGTAAATCTCCCCTGTAATAAAGGCATAAGACAAAAAAATTAAAACAGTCAAGGTGCTTCCAAATAAAAGGAAGAAAGTCCACTTCAAGATGACGACACATAACATTCCGACACCCAACAAAAAGCACGTAAGGTAGGTAGAGGACTACATATAGAACCGGGCCGAGCATTAAGAGCTTACCATGTCTGTGTAAATATCGATGGCTGCATTTAAACAGTTGATAGCCTCTATTGTTTGCATTGAGGGGGAAAATGATGCAAAAGTTAAAACACACACACACACACACACACACACACACACTTTACATAAGAGTCATGCACTCGTGCACCAGCATGCATCATAAAACACGTTCCCTTTCAAATACTGTCACCTCTTTTGGTCACACGGGACGCTAATTGCATGATGGTAAAATGCTGATAATCTTCTCTTTAACAAATGAATAGAGGGATCAATCCAATTGAATTTATAAACCCATTCAGCTCCAGGGGGATTGACTTTCTGTTATTTTTTTTACAGGAAATCACTCTAAATGAGTGAATGAACATACATGAATGAAAATGCAGTGAAGGAGAAGGAAAGAAAACTGCAAGATGGAGATATTTTGGCAATCATATTTAAACATGTTACACAGTAGTAGCAGTAGAATGATGTTTAGCATGGCCACATTCCAAACCTTGATTTACTGGTTCAAAGATTTAAAAGGTAAAGAATACATTTCCTGACCCACAATAAAATAAAATAATAAGAAAAAGATCTCCACGGTAACAGTAAGACTGGAAATGACATTAAAGGGATGTTAAGGAAATGATGGCAAACAAAGCACCATCAAATTAAATCACATTTGTCCATAGTCCCATTTAACTTAATGAGAGTTGTTGTCTGGAAAATGAAAAGAAATTCTGACTGTGCATTTTGTGTTGAAAGGAGAAGGGAGAAGGCTGCCCACCCCATTTTCTAGCTCTGATTGTGATAATGTTTTGGGTACGTTACAAATAGGTTAACCATAACCTTTTCCTTAGGTTTCTGTTCTCTACCTTGTGGGTCTGCCTTCTTGAAGGCGTTGCCCGCATCAACGAAGCTGGTTGCAGAGTCGTGTTTGTTCTGGAGCTGCATGTGAAGCCTGGCTGCTTGGCAGAACGCATTCCCGGCAGCTAGACAAAAAATAATAAAAATCATATACATATGGCTATGGAAACAGACACATGAACCACTGCACACCTCACAAGGTCACCTACCACTCCAGTTCTTGGCCATCTTGAACATGTTTGCTGCCCTGGCATACATCTCACACGCCTCCTCCACCTTGTGGTTCCCACTGAAAAAAATTTGTTGCAATTCAGCTCACAATCAGATATAATTAATAATAAAGTATTTTGCAAATATGCCATATAGCTGTTCGCACAAGATGTGGCAGGTGCTGCACTGCTCAAACTTCAATACGGTGTTAGCGGTTCTGTTCAATCTTGATGTTCAGCTTAAGGCCTTTTTCACGATCAAAATGGCAGGAAATTTGCATTATTTTTAAAAATGGAGACACACAGCTGCAAGACAACCCAAGTCTCCCAGAAGCCCACAAATTGAATGAAATATGCCGCAAACTAGACCAAGAAAACAAAAGCATGCATTTTACTGCCATATTCCCAGCCCCAGCGCAACCTTAACAAACACAGCCAGATCATTTTCATTCAAAAAGAGACCGTTTCACCAATGGAACACTAACCAAAATAAACAAAATCAGTGTATTTTTGGAAGCTATTTTGCCATCAAAGTCTTCGATGTCCCAGATCACTCTGAATTGATTAAACAGACCCCAAAGGCTTTCAAGTAGGCTGACGTTTGAGGCTGTGACATACTTCATGTCAGTTCTATCATTAAAATGGAAAAGAGAAGAATTGCTGTCCGTCTTCTTACAAAAATAAGGTTACTAGACTACTGTTGTAATGATGTAGTCGTCCCAACATCTGCTGATGCACCAAATACTAGGCTAGTCTGAATTTTGTCAGTTTTATTGCTTTAAACAGTGCAACTGTTATTAGATCGTTGCAAATGGGTTTTCTAATAATCAATTAGGTTTTTAAAATGACAGACTTGCATTAGTGAACACAGCATGCCACTGGAAACCGCCACGCGTCCATATTCCATCATTAGCAAACATTTACAGCACCAGCAACGTCTGGCCTGTAGTTTGCATCAAACAGGCAACACACATTAAATAATAATAATAATAATAATAATAATAAGTTACGTATGATGAACACAGACGATTAAAGGTTTATATAAATCTGAACATGTAGAAATTCATGCAAATGGAAATGTTTGGTCGGTCAAATATTGTGAGACATTTGGTCACAGGGCGAGGGTCTGGTCGGGGGGCGGCCGGGGTGTGGATTTGGTCGCGGGGTGAGGGTCTGGTCGGGGAGTGGATTTGGGGTGAGGGTCTGGTCGGGGAGTGGATTTGGGGTGAGGGTCTGGTCGGGGAGTGGATTTGGGGTGAGGGTCTGGTCGGGGAGTGGATTTGGGGTGAGGGTCTGGTCGGGGAGTGGATTTGGGGTGAGGGTCGCGACACGAAGCACAGAGGTGGTGCTGCGCCAGCACTGCGCAAAACTGCTAAAAAAAAAAACACCTTTCAGACCTTTCGCCGTTTAAACTAGAAAAGCTATAAAGCTACTGAGCAGCTCTGGGTGATTAGCTCGATTAAAAACACACCGCGTTCGGTTACGGTTCACCAAAAAAATCCCTCCTTAAAACGCGCTCCAAATTGAGCTGTTGTTTTTATTTTATTTCTTAAAAATAAAAGTACGTGAGACAAATCGTGATCTAAAAAGTGCACTAGCAGCTAGCTGGGATTAGCCTCGGAATGCGTGTAAACAACCTATGGACTAATTATGCGGTACAATACAGCTGCAATATACAGTTTAATTCTGATTACACCGTGAAGGACCACAGACGTTACCGAATAGTAAAGAGAATCGAGGGTCAGGCACTGACTAAAAACTAAACTAGCAGACGTGGCTAAACCTCGCCGGTGAAGAAAAGCCTAATTTTATCGCCTTTTCTGCTCCCTTGATTGATCTATTTTTAAGGCTATCTTACCCAAACATCCCTCCCAGAAAGGAGCCGGACGATTTCACCTTCTTGTCGGCCTCGGCCATTAGCTGAATCGCCTCCTTCTCTTTGCCGGAATTATCCATGTCCACTCTAGACAGAAGTATCTACAGATACGCGCTACGAAGAACTGGTTTTGTTTATCTGCATCAGCCCCGGCCGCAGAATGAGGGATTAGGCTTTGGTTTTATTTAGCGTCGGAGTGCGGTGTTCGCGGGGCACCATGGGAGTCCGAGTCTGTCAGTGCGTTTCATGGGCAGGTTGAAGCCCACAGTAAAACTACAATTCCCATGTACACACAACGCCAGGCGCAAAACGCCTTACGTAACGTTAAACGGCGTGTTCAGAATTTCCTCGGACGTGTTGTGCCGAAGTGCCCATTCGGAAGTTCGTGAGACCCCTTTCTGCGCATGCGCCGGTTTTTAACAATGCGGTTCAGAATAACAGGTCGCAGAATACATAAATGAAGTAAAGGCGACCTATCTTTTTGTAAATGCAAATGTTAGTTCCTGTTTGTATATCATCCAATTCTGTGTGTCTGTACATAGAAACACATTAAACCTTTGTTACCCTGCTGCAGAACAATCCTTTTTATTATGACCATATCCGGAAGGGGTGTGGCAAACACACCTGTCTCAGGGAAAATACATTTTATTGTTTGCCTTTCCCCCTTTTTATTACAGCTGTCCTCTAGAATTTACACTAAATGTTCAGATGTTAAACTGAGGATATTGCAATTGTCAGGCATTTTGATCTGAGTAGCAGTGGATTACAGTGGCCAGCAGGTGACAGAAGAGAGCTAAACAGACAAGCAGGTTACTGAGGCTCTGCACTGGCTTAAAAAATAAATCATGAATTTGCATTAGAATCAGATGTTAAGTTGGCAATGAGTTATATCTTTCGTTACAGTACAGAGATATTAAAATGGGAACTGCAATGTACCTTGTAACTGCAGGTTGGAGGGCGCTGATGTGATCAGTCAAACTAAGTTAAAGGCCATTAAAGTCCATTGTTCTACATTAATCGCAATCGGTGTATGCAATTGTATAAAACCATTCCACCGACTAGCAGATTCAGCCAAAAACAGGCTTTTGTACATAACAAGATAAGAAAACCAGCACAGCACTGTAAAGACCAGACACGTTCTAGGAAAACCTGCTGACGTCTGTTTCCAGAATCTGTAGCTAGACTGGTTTTTATATGGAGCATAAATGATCAACCACCTTTACAATCACCAATTACAACATTTCTTCAGATAATTGTGTTTTTCTGAGAATATTTGCTATAATTAAAAGGACAAACATCAATAAAATTATCTGGTGATCAATAATACCTCGGTCAGTACCGTTGGTACGGGAACACATTTTTTAAATCAGAGAGAAGTCAAAGAAAATGATTGATTTTTGAATTTTATTTGTTGACGTGGAACACTGTACATTGCTGTTCCCTCAACCCTACAGTTTACGGACCGAGCACACGTTCACACAGAGACAGCACATGCAAGCGGCAAGTGGAATAACACAATGGTTCACGCCTGGTGTGTTGAAACAGAAGCAGCGGAAAAACAGCACAAAGAATGTTCTCCTAATCAAGATATCAAGGATTTCCAGTAGCAATTTATATATTTCTAAATGTATTTAACCTGATGTGTGGCTCACATTCATACTCTTTGCACTCCTGCCATGCTCACGACTTAACTGCAGTTAAGTATTTTGCAAGTACAGCCACCTTACTTTAATATATACACCAGTATTCAATAGTTTTTTAAGACACCCTGGATGCCCAATGAAGTCATTTTCTTTGCCCCTGGGACTGCAAAGCTAATGACGCAGTAAATTCGAAAGCAACATTGGTATTGGTTTTAAAAGCGGCTCAGCTGAATGAGACACAACGAGGGAGGTAATACGTGGAATTGATTTTGAAGTAAAACAAGAAATCATTAAATAATATATATATATTTTTACAATCAACATTTTTGGAGACATTTTGCATACAGTCCCTCTCTTAGGCAGCACTAAAGCACTAATTACACATATTTCCTGTGTAGGCATAACCTGTAGATCATTTGCATTTTATAATACAGCATACAGCAGAAAGCTGTGTTTATCATTTAAATAGTTTGAGTGTTCTTACTAATGCACTGAGAAATATGAAAGAATGATTCTCACCTCACTATAAAGCCAGACCCTGATTTGGCAAAAGTCTCTTTTTGGTTTACGTAGAGAACATAACATAACATAACAGCATTGCATTGAGTTTGAATGGTGGGGTGAAGTGTGTTGGGGTGGGGTGGAGGATCTGCTGGCTCAGGATGAGCTCAGGCCTGAGTCGGATTCCCCATTTCTGCTCTGGGCCTTTCTGCTGCAGGGCACGGAGGAGCAGGGGATGCTGTAGGAGGAGCAGGCGCAGTTCTTCAGGGTCTCTTGTGGGATCACGTCCGTTAGAGACACCTCCTCCACTTTGAAGATGTTGGGGTGTTCGAGCTGGGCGTCACAGATTCTATGGGAAACGAGAGGCGGTGAAAATTCTGTGGCCACATTCAGAAAACCTTTCAAAGACTGCAAACCAATGCACCGTGTTTCCAATGACTGCGTTGCTAGCCAACATGGAAACCACATCTTTGCATGCATTCAAAACTGTACCATGCATACACTATTAGGCCTCACAGCATGTGACCACCTCCAAGTAGTAGTGTGGGAGGTTACAAGCTCAGATCCAAGGATCTGTTTGGTTCCTTCATTGAACAAGCTCATCAGGACACGGAACATGAAGGCTGAAGGCATCCAGTGGCATAAGCAAAAGCCTAACAACAAAAGCCCTTCATGAACTCCCGTTGGTTTGGTATGAAGAAAGGAAGTGCTGACACAACATCACTCATGCTCGTAAGGCAACAAACTTTACAAAAAAAATAGAAACAAGAAAGCAACACTGTCACAAATCTGGGAAAAAGTGATCATCTAAACCGTTGTCGAATGCACAAGTAAGGACTGCATTAGTTAACACACATTATTCACTCCCACGAGGCAAATTTAGACTCGCCAGTTCACCTAGAGTGCAGGGTGAACTGGGGCAGCGTGAGGCCTTACACCATCTTGTTAAGGAAGATTCAGTCCATATTTTCCTAAATTTAGTGATGGGTAACTCTGTCCCCAATTATAATTTGATACGTTCAGTATTGGCCCAAATATAAGACGACCCTCCCCGCTTGCTTTTTTAGACTAATTAAAACATCTACTGGTATTGCACGCAACACACACACATGCACACAGTACAAGAACTACACATATTATGCACAAATTATGCTCTCTTCATGCATGTTTTCATAAGTTTGGCAGCACCCTGCCCGTAAAATGCTGACAGAAACAATAACTACCCGAGACAAAAACGTAATAACTCATCTCCATAAGTGATGGGAAAGGCAGTTGAACTATCAAGTTTCTGTATCTGAAAAAAAGTCACCTTAGGCAAAGACACCCTTATTCAAACATGATGAAAGATCAACTGCCTTACATCAAAAGGCGGGAATGCATGGAGTCTTTCAGGCAATAAATTGGCTAAATGCAACAATGAAGAAAACCAGAAACTAAGAAAATTACTGGTGTCTGTAGAACTTGAATCACTGGCATTTGCCACAGTCACATATTCTGAAATGAAAAATGCAAAGTTAAATAGGGCTGTTTTCCAGACAGAAATGTAAATGCTTATTTACTTAAAAAGTGTTGGTCAGCACTGCTTTTAGATAATTATAAGTTAGAGGCAGGGAGAGAGAGATAGAGAGATGTAATATGTGAAATTTCTAATTATTTTTATAAATAAATCATGAGGAGCGAAGGGAGTCAAAAATTGTTTCAATAGGTTGTGTGCTGGTATATGATTGTATTGATAAAAACGCTTTGTTAAAAAAAAAATCCCAATTAAAAAAAATACTTTGTATACTTACAACAATGAGTGGACATAGCAAGTGAACAGAACACAAGACTCTTGACATTCACATCAGAGAGTGAGGGTACTATTAGGGTACAACTACTGTAGACTTGAACACAATTGTTTTCAAATGCATTAGAGGGTGCTGTTGGCACGTTATGACCAAAGAAAACCCCAAAACCTTTCAAATGAAAGAGGGCTGACGTTTTTGTTCTGTCCATGCTTACTCTTATTGATTCCAAGATGCTCAGAATAGGTATTTTAAACCAAACACGGTATCCATATTGATCCAGCCAATCACCAGTGCATTCATTGTACAGTTTAATGCAGACAAACAATACCAGGAAGAAGAAGAAGAAAAATGATGCAAAGAAGCAACCAAGAGGGCATTCTTACATAATAGTAAATCTGTACACATAGCAGGTCCTTCCTAATGAGTGCTTCTGGGAATTTAACATTCAGATCAAAATCAGTGAATTCCAACTCAACGTGAAGGTACTGTACCTGTCATAGATGAGACCATCGATGCCATGTTCCCGCAGCTTTCTCCGATTCTCGTGGTCGTTGTTGTCGTCCCCCCAACAGAACACAACCAGTCCCTTGTCCTGTGCCTCTCTGATGCAGTCCATGTTCTTCAACAAGTCCTCCGTGTGCGCACTAATCCCCTGAAAAAGAAGGCCGAGAAAGAAAACACCATAACCAAAGGCACAAATCAAGCAACTCAAACACTAAAAACAAAATCAGAACAGATGCAGGGATTTTTATCACAGTAAAACATGCTGACGAACCGGTCTAGCGAAAACTGAAAGTGACTTATTTTGCTACCATGTTATCTATGCTTTCATGACCAGTCATGCAAAAGCAAACTGGGCCAAAGTCCCAAATTATGCTCCTTATCCCAAAGCTATTGAAAATAAATCAGATTAGATCATCGCCAATAGCCTGCTTTCATGTCTACAATAGCTACAAATCCTCCTCTGAACAAAGATATTTACACTCAGTTAGAGGTTGCGCCACACTGTGAGAACAGTGATCACGCAACGGCTTACCAAAATGTTCTCACTCTGAGCAAAGCTCATGGCTATCTGGGTCGTCTGACATCGGATGTCCATCAACTGAGGGTAGATTTCTGACACACCCTGGGTTAGGAAGAGGATGGGGTATTTGTTTTGCTTCTGCCGAACCCTGTGGCGGAAGCGAAGAGGCCTTTAGTGCGCTGTTAAATACACGACTTGCACATTTACACGGGGTGAAACGCACGTGTACTCACATGATGCATATGTCAGGATCAAAACAAGAGAAGACTATCCTTCTCTTTCCAGCATTTTGCAGCACACAGGTCAGTATGATGTCAAGGTAGAGGTTCATGTTAAAGTACGAGGACAAGCTTCCGTCCCACGTCCCATCCTGTGAAAAGAAAACCAAGAACTTTAAGGTACAGTTTAGGTGAAGACCAACATCTGAGATCTTCATCAGCCACACAAACCTTCATCTGTGAGATCCACTTCAACTCAATGTTGAAACCAACATGTTCAGGGACAGCATGAAATATCTAATATGATGAAAAGAAAAACTTATTTAAGTAACAAAATGAAAATGATTATTAGGGCTAATATCTTGTTGTGTCATGTTTTATTAAAAATACCTGCAAGAGTGATGGAAATGGCTGATGCTCATCAATGACCTCCTCATCATCAGCAAGATCTACGAAACATCATACACTTCAGAAATAGATCCCCTGGAGTGACATTAAGAGGGATCGTTTCAGTCCCAACATAGGGAGCAGAGGAAAAAAGGGCCTAACATTTACATTCATGACATTTATCAGACCCCCTTGTCTGGAGCGACTTACAATAACATGGATTAGCTCTGCTGGGTGCAGCGAAAGACGCTCTTCGCATAAAAAATAAAACGATGTTATTCAAAGTGCGTTGGATGCGTTCGGTATGTGAAGGCCTTTCGTCATCTCAGTTGATGGAGATCAGTCATAGCAACAGAAAACTTTAACCCATGCAATAGTTACAGGGACAGTCCCCCCCTGGAGACACTCAGGGTTAAGTGTCTTGCTCAGGGATGCAATGGTAGGAAGTGGGGTTTGAACATGTGACTTTGTGGTCATCTGGTTCATAGGCGAGTGTGGTACTGCCACCCGTGCTACATTCTGACAGAAGGGGGGTTAAATCGTCCGGATTGAGGAATGCGACAGCACACACTTACCTTTGTGGTCATTTACTTTCATCGCTGTTGCGTGGTCCAGCTACAAGACAAATCACAGAACGGGCGGCATGTCAAGCACATTAACCAAGGGTTTGGCAAATGGAACTACTTATAATTTTACTTCTGCTTTTTTAAGCCTACCTTTAAAAGCTGGAGCTGATTAAAAGTCAGATCTTTCACTGGCACCTCAAACAGTTCTAATGAGTGCTTATCATTTTTCTGAGCATACACACAGACAAATCATTAACAACCATGCCATTAATATTGTGTTATGATATTGACCTTTCTTCAGCTCACCTTTTTTGTCGAAATGCAGCATGTCAGATCATGATAAACAATGGGAACTAAATCCTTGGAAAGATGGACATCAAATTCCACATAAGCAGCTCCCTGAAAGCGAACGTCACCACAACTGTGAAATTTATGGAGCTTCAGGCCACACACTTACACTGGCTAATACTTACGTGGCTTGCAGCACTTAGAAATGAGGCAATAGTGTTCTCCCTGATCTTGTGGTGCCTGAAGATGGAGGGAAAAAAAAACTCAATCAAAAATACATTCATTCCAGTAGATAGAAACAACAATTAGACCTCCTGTTTTTAATTAATAAAACACACAACAGTTGCATGTACTGAAATTCCAAAATGGTTTCATCTTAACCCTTTGAAATGATAATATTTAAAAAGCATGTTCTAAGCATGTTTACTCAATACTTTTGTATTCTAGACATTTTTTGTTTTCTTTGTTATCAATATGGTTTATCTTTTGCACAGTTATTCTCTTTTTCTATTATCATAGATTCCAAATACAGCATTGTCAACTCAAACATCAAGGTCAATGAAAACAAAGTTACCAGGTAATACACACAAACTCATCATCGCAACCAAAACTCTGAGACCACTGTTAAACTGCTCGAGACGAAGAGCGTTTTAGTTTGCTTCCTCTTTTAGAACTTAATGTTCCACGTCTGTGAACTGAAATGGACCATGATTGCACAATGATGTCTAATACCGGAGGAGGTTTAAATCATGCAAACTTGTGAATAAACACATACTGCTGACAAGAAAAAAAAAAAAAAAAATGTTATTTTAATAAATCAGAGACTCACTTGGCTGCATGTGTGCTGCCTGCACCCCTGTGGCCTACGTCCAAGGCACTCCTCTTCCTCCAGTACTTTGTGAAAGATGAAAGCATGTTGCACTGGAAAGTCTTAATGGGTCGCACGACAAGGTAATCCACTACAGGAGAGAAATGGCAGGATCGTTCAGCGCAGTTAGGACTATATTATCTAAACGAAGGCTTTTTAACTCATTTATAGAACTGGCCAGGAAGCATATATATCCCCGTTTTTTTTTTTCAGTATACTGCCTTAAACAGTTAAAAGATGCAATATTTTATTTATAGTCCATCCACAATTTTGTGCAAGAACTGTGTCTGGCATTTCCAGTGGCACTTGCCCGACAGTGGACGTGTCTGCCCCACAGGGAACTGAGCAGGGCAACCAATCACTTTTTCTTACTTGTGACAACAAACTGGGCAGAACCTGACTGACTGGCTGGCTGGTGGGTTGAATATTTTTAACTTACTGCTGCAGAGGCGTCAGACTCACATTTCAGTTCAGCCACACATGACGTCACTTGCTTTGCAAGACAACTTTACGCCTTTGTGGGTGTGGGTGCAGCATTTCTATGTATACACATCACCGTCACCTGTGTGTGTTCTTCACACAGCATCCCGTGTGGATGATGAAGGGGAGTCAGACAGCGGCTTTTCCAACTGCTTTAGCACTAAAATGGAGACATCCAGCAAATATTTGATCTCTTACCTCGGACCCTTCCAATAGCCTGCCTGGAATTTCTGGCCATTATAGGCAGAGTGACAATTCCCATGTCCTTGCCGCTCTCCACAAAGGATGAGGACAGAAGACAGGCTGTGCCCACATGTCCTGGGTGAATGTCACCTTGAACCACCTTCTCACTTAAGTCCTCCTAACAACAGAACCACAGTTAAGCCATAAATGCAAGAAAGGTTTGAGAACACTGAGCAATCAAAAGCAAACAAATGAGCAAAAACACGGAAGGAATCTAGATTAAATAAAATGAGTCATAAAAGCAGGTTCTTGGCACCTCAAAGAACTCCAAGGTGAGCTCCAGGTTGTCGGGATCCATTGTGTGGATGCTGTATTCCGTCCATTGGTTGGACTCCAGTGCATAGCCACACTCAGGTTGCGAATGGCGGGACTTACAGCCACTGTCACTAATCGCGCTAATTTCCAGCGTGGTGGTCATCGTGTGCCACGAGGTAGGGCTTGTCTGATCTTCGTCGTCTTCTTCCTCTTCTATACCCTCCAGCATGAGTTTCAGCCTATTTCGGAGAAACGAGTTCCACCACATGGGTCAACATCTATGCAAGTCTCATTTCAACTGTATCATTTCAGCAAGACTTCACCTGAATCTGGACTTCTTGAATTTCTTTTTGGTTATGGACACTGGTTGTTTCACAGAGCAGTGCAGCCTGAGGCGAATTTCGGTCTGACATGTCAACCAGCCCGAGTCCACGTTCTCGACACCATCTGTTGGGTGCAAATGATGCCCATGAGAAGCAGGGTGACTCCCTGATAAGCACGAGCATTGACTCACACTGTACACTGATAAAGAAAATGTCAGAGCGCAATACAAACTGACATGAAGACTGAGTCAGAATTTATGGTTTTATTAGCCCTATGAGCATTTTACTTTGAACAGAGTTTACCGTGATCCACAAACAATATATATCACTTTTCAGACGCCCTTATCCAAAGCGACCTACAATCAGTACATACAAGGACTGGCCCTGGAGACACTCAGGGTCAAGTGTCTTGCTCAGGGACACAATGGTTTTCCTAGCTACCCACAAGGTTACTAACACCTACACTTACTAAAACTCCCCTAGCCTTTACACACCACTGAATGATGATGAAAAAAAAAAATCAATAATAAGCTTGGTCTAATCATATGGAAGAACACCAGTCGTTCCATAGTTTTGCTGCTCTCTGCCATGCCGGCAGCAGTGGGATTGCTCTGATTTAATCAAAAGAACTTCAAAAGCACAGAGAAATCATTGTGGAATAAATGGGATTACTCACTGTGGAGTCCGAACTGTCCATCGTCAACTTCGAGGTAACTTTCTATATTTAAAAAAAAACATTAGACAACATACAAAGCAAGTGCAAAACCCCAAACCTCCAAAGCTTTACAATCACCTGTTTATTTAAAGTCTTAATATAGTAAACTGCATCTAGTTGTGAAATAATTTAGATGGACATGTAAGCATGTCTATACCTTGCTGGTGAGAGTTAATTAGTCTAAATGCTTCGACTCAGTCCATCCATCCAGGACATGGACGGAGTTCCAGACAATCAATGAGCTCTGTGCATGGTGTACAGCATGAGCACATAGCACAGCTCCCCTAAACTTGCTAACAGAATACAAACAAATTAAAACCTCTTCTAAAATCTTTTTTTTTTTAATGCAAAAAGTGGGGGGGAAAGGCTACAAGTGTTTTTATTGTTGCAAGTATTTTTTTTAGCACTGGATTTTAACTCCAGTTCAGAGATGTCTGCAAATTCTCTGCTATTCCTAATAAACCGTCAGACAATGTGTGAGAAAGGGGTGCGAGCGATCAACTGGGACACAGGATCAGGCAGAGCGGGGTATACAGTTATAGGCAAACGTTTTTATCTCCTTTCATTTTTCATATACCTGAGGGGCTCAGTGTTCTCGGCTGCTGATGGGTCTCCCATTTACTGATTATGACTTGACATGGACCACCTTCACTCTGCAATGCCAACATTTAAACACCAGGTTATGGTAATAATAATAATAATAATAATAATACAAAATACATTCAATGACGTCACGGGACGTGTCACTCGGAGAAGGAAATTTGCGCTGGTTATTTTCAACCACACGAAAAGTGAATTTATGTGTCAAGGGACAAAATGTTGGCTTCATCAAGGTACCGCTTTTTTTTTTTTTTTTTTTTTAAACAAGTGAATTGTCATATACATTAAACCTGTGGAGAATAATGCTTTCACTTTCAACATGTAAAGACCACACTGAACATAATCACACACATTCACATAGTGTGTGTATTTATATCTAAATAAACATGTAACTATCAACCATATATATATAAAACTATGCATTAAGAAGACATTTGGTCATAAATTCCCTTGTGAGAAACCCTGGCAGCGAATCAGGAAAAAACAAAACAAAAACAGCCAATGAGGTGAATGACAGAGATATGCATGTCTGGGCAAGATGTCCAATAAGTTTTGCTCCTCCAACAATACCAAAAACAGCCTCTTAAATAAAGGTGTTGTGCTTTCTTTGATAAAGCAAAAAAGCGCTAAAAAACGCAAACGTATTCCTTCAAATAGAGAAAGAAACTAAAACAGCTATAGGTAATCTCAACTGAGCTCAGGTATGTAAGAAGAGATAGCTTTTATACATTTTTACTGAGTAAAATAAATACACTTTCCAGGTGCAACCCACAAGATTCATTCAATAAAGCCTGGTTTTCAATCAGCTAAAGTCTTTATAAAAAGGACCAGAGGACCGAGTTCACTCAGTGATTGCTTATAAAAAAAAAAATAAAACCATTACAGTTTTACATTAGACTCATTACACAACACTGACAGATAATCAGATACAGACTGACTCACAGATCATAACTTGGATAATTGTTCACTAGAGAATTCAATTAAAAGCAAACATTAAACTCACCTTTGATTCAAGAAAAAATCCTTTAAAATAGCGATAACTTGTTATGACTCCACGTGAAACACTAATGGTCTTTTTCCAAAGTGTGCTGGTGTAAAAATGGAAAAACATTTACAATTACAAAAATATATAATAATAATAAAATGTAGCATACAATTGGTGCATAATTTACCAATCATCCTCTGCTGGCTCTAGAGTTAGTGCATTTTCGCAAAACCAGCTGCCAAGTGTCTCAGAACTGCCAACCACTGCAATCACTTCACCTAACAGGTAAATGGAAATAAAAAATAAAAAAAATTAAGGGTTCAATATTAATGAACTGACACTGGTTGCAGATCGAATCACTACATGACATTTGCTTTTATATCCATTTTATCATCCCCCTAATACTGTATCTGAAGTTTCCTTCCGGTGTGGTGCAGAATTACAGCCACTTTGACCCATTCCCACTATGAGATTTCCCCAGGACGCGCCGTTTCAGTGTCTGTAGCTTTAAATGCTAATGAGGAGGAGAGAGGCGGGACGAGGAGGAGAGTTGAGGGGTCATTCTTGCGAAGTATCACCACCACTTATCAACCACAATATTTGGCGAGACAGGACGTCTTGTCGGGGTTCTTCAGAGTCTCGTGTGACGAAACAAAAAAAAAATTACACTGCGATAATGTTTTAGGGGAGGAGTGGGAAATTCTCTGGATGGAAAAAGCATGAAAAACGGGAGGTAACCTATCCCCGTATGAGACATAAGGGGCCAAATTCTAGACAGCGAAGCAGAATGACCAAAATACTCTTTACACCTATCGCCATTTCTAGCCTCTGGAGGACCATAGACAGGCTAGTGGAACTCGCATTAATGTGGAATTTTCATGATAGAGGACCTTTTGTCAGCAAATGTGCTAGCTAACAAACGGTGGCACTCAGTTTCACTGTGTTTCACAGTGACAATCACTTTCACTTCAGTCCCCCTGGAGACACTCGGGGTTTAGTGTCTCGTTCAGGGACACAATGGTAGTAAGTGGGGTTTGAACCTGTGACTAGTGTCTTACCCACTAGGCTACTATTACTTTACTGGCATTACATCCCATTAATGAGACATTTCAGGTAGATGCTTCACAATATTTGAGAAAATAAAAAGCACTACTTACCCGGGGACGTGGTCCCCCGCACGGTCAGAGTCACGCTGCAACAGTCCATTTCTGGCGGCTGGGTGGAGGTGAAGAGGAGAGAAACAACAACGTGAACTCGGTGCGACCGCCGGCATCACAACAAGGACGAGCCGACAACCAGCAGATGGCACATGTGCACTAAATATTACTTTATTTAAATTAACCTGCACGGACCGAACGCCTTAAACTCGTACTCGGTCGGACAAGCGTTGCAGAACAGAAAAGAACTTTTGGCGGGGACGCGTGGACCGGCTCCCCAAATACCAAAGTTGACACGACGGGCGCCGAGCGTGGCTAAACCCGGCTGGCTGACTGTCGCACAGCACGACACCACGACGACGGGAACCGACACGGCCGCGACCGACAGCCGTCTCCGGACCAGGCGCTTGCCGGCCGGTGCTTTTGAAGGCCGGGCGGTCGGTTCAGACCGGCCCCATCCGGATCAGGCGCCCGCTAGCGGATAATTACCTAGCCGCTGGCCCCGCGACTTCGGCGGCTTAGAAAAATAAAATAAAATGGAATAAAAAAGGCGGCTAAAACAACAGCGACACAAGCTGCGCTTTAAACGGCGAGAGAAGCCCCGCGCTGGGCGGCGGCGGCGGCGTCCGCACCGCCGGCGCGTCCATGTTGACGGTGTTCTGGTGCCGGAGCCGCTGCAGCGCCGCCATGCGGCTCAGCATCTTTTCGCCCCTACACGCTCAGTAAGGTTTTCTTTCTTTGCACGGGAAACATTGAACAAAAGTCATCAAATGGGTGAAAACTCCGGTCCAGACACCGTTCGTGTTGTAAATGACTGTAACGCCGGGCCGAGAGAGGAACTTAATCAGCAACAATTCGCCTAGAGTTCCACTTTCCAAACTTCGTTCATCGTTAGAACCGCCTTTCAATCTTTCACTGAATAAAGAAGCGTTTGAACTGGCCAAATTCGCACTGATACAGTGTCTGTGGGTTCGACTGCATTATTATTTCAAACTTTGATAATGACAATTTTAATATTCCTTTTGTAATTTTTCTATTTAAGCCTTTTACGTGGTATTTTTCTTATGGAAAGCGGGGACATTTCTAACTGACCCTACATTTTTGAACAGTGGTGTATATACAGTCAACATTGATTTCCAATAAACATAGTTATCTGTCAATAGGGGCACTCAGATAATATCTACAGGCAATCCAACCACCTGTCCACTAGATCCAATCCCTTCTGCAATGCTCGAACCATCTCCCCTGACCTCATCCCTTTCATTTCTTATATCATAAACAGCTCAATGTCATCTGGCCATGTACCATCTGCCTTTAAAACAGCCAGGGTTCTTCCAAACCTAAAGAAACCCACTGCTGATCCTACAGACATTAACAATTACAGACCAGTTTCCCTCTTCTCATTTCATTCTAAAATCCTTGAGCGCTGTGTCTACAATCAGCTATCACTTCATCTATCACAAAACAACCTCCTGGATCCTAACCAGTCTGGCTTCAGAACAGCTCATTCTACAGAGACGGCCCTTCTGGTTGTTACCAAGCAGCTACATGCGGCCAGATTGGCAAAACTGTCATCGGTTCTTATTCTCCTCGACCTCTCTGCATTTGACACCGTTAACCACAAGACTCTCTTGTCTATCCTGAAGAGGCTTGGAATTCAGGGCTCAGCATGGCAGTGGTTTGCTACCTTGATGACCAATCTTACCAAGTGACTTGGAAAGGATTCACCTCTACCTCACGTAGACTCTCCACTGGTGTCCGTCAAGGCTCGGTGCTAGGTCCTCTCCTCTTCTCCCTCTACACGAGATCACTTGGTGAGGTCATTTCCTCACATGGATTATCCTACCATTGCTATGCCGATGACATAAAAACTTCTTTTCCTCCCTCTGATCTACGTGCTGCTTCCAGAATCTCTGCATGTCTAACAGACATCTCGTCTTGGAAGGAAACCCATCACCTCCACCTCAATCCCACCAAAACTGAACTAATATTAATTCCAGCAGACTCTTCACCACATCAGGATCTTCCTATTTACCTGGAGAACTCACAGATCTCTCCTTCCACAACAGCCCGCAACCTTGGACAACCACAATAGACAACCAACTCTCCTTCTCGACTCACATCAACAATCTTTCCCGCTCATGTAGATTCCTTCTCTACAATATCAGATGATTCCGCCCTTATCTGTCAAAACAGGCCACCCAACTACTGGTTCAGTCCTTAGTAATCTCACGACTGGACTACTGTAACTCCCTTCTAGCTGGTCTACCTCTATGCACCATCCGACCTCTACAACGTGCAGCAGCACGACTGATCTTCAACCTTCCCAAGTTCTCCCACACCACCCCTCTGCTACGTTCCCTCCACTGGCTCCCAGTAGCTGCACGCATCAGGTTCAAAATACTAATGTTGGCCAACATGGAGTAGCACCATCCTACCCCACAGCCCTTATTACACCTCGCACTGCACCTCGTATACTCCGAGCCTCCAGTACTGCTCGCCTGGTCCCTCCATCTCTGAAGGTAAAAGGAAGACGCTCATCTAGACTCTTCTCTGTCTTGGTCCCTCAGTGGTGAAATTAACTTCCCCTCGAGGTCAGAACAGCTCAGTCACTGAGCACCTTCAAACGGCAGCTCAAGACCTTCCTCTTTAAAGAATATTTAGATTAAATTGTAACTTTCTTATTCTACAACAAGAGTGAACAAAAAGATTGTATTCATAGTCGGGGGTCCTAGTGAACCAGAACTGATCACTTCATCGATGGTAACTTGAAAGCACGTTGCAAGTCGTTCTGGATAAGGGCGTCTGCCAAATGCCTTAAATGTAAATGTAAATGGTGCCTAGTTGGTTAAGGAAGCGGCCTCGTAATCACCAAGGGTTCAAATCAAATCTGAGGTGCCACTGAGCAAAGCACCGTCCCCACACACTGTCATGCCTGCCCACTGCTCACCAAGGGTGATGGTTAAAAGCAGAGGACATATTTCGTTGTGTCACCGTGTGCTGTGTTTCACAATGACAATCACTTCACTTTCCCATTAAAAGCAGTTGGAGATGAAGGTACACATCAGCTGCATTCTGATCTCTGGTGCTCAGGGAATGTCAGGTTAGGCAACTTTCCTCAACAAAACTGTTCCACCTGTCTTTTTAACCATCCAACTAATCACAGTGCTGCCTGGAATTGCATTTCAATGCAACTGAGTGTGTCATGGCATGTGTCATTGTAAGAATGATGTCGAGCGTGTCTAAAATGACACTTGTTGACAGGAATAATGTAACCGTAGTGAAAGTGAAATGTTCACTTCGACTTGGGAAGAACTTTATGGATATCTGCAATAGAAAGCTAAAACTGCCACTATAATTGCCTTTAAGGATCCTTTGACAAGGCACTAGTTTCACTACACACAAATACAGCAGAACAAGCAAGCCAATACGGAGGAGCCCCCTTTGGAAAAAAGTAATGATGCACAACCTTCCGGAAGAAAATATCTTATTAGTATATCCTAAAAACATTGCTGAAGAATCACTCAATCAATAAATTTAAGCAACAAACTATTGTCGACAATTGTATATTGCAATGCACGACAAGACAGCTGCCAGTCAGTCGACAGAACCACCCTGCAGCTCATCAGGTCTTTCGTTCTACATATTTCATCAAAACATCAAGAACACCCAAAAGACTGTGGCCATTGTGTTTGTGGTTAAACTTTCCTCCTGCCTCAATAATGTGTGTGAGTGTTTGTGTTATCTATGCTTTTCTGCACCACTCTGAGAGCCTCCAGGACAATGATCAATTCATAATACACTTCAATAACTTGAGTACAAATGAGTGTTCAAAATATAACATGAATATATGTATAGCGCTACAGTGTTATACATGTCTGTGCTGTGTTATTTATCTGTGCTCCTTCACACATACACAAAGTTAGACCCATAGTAAAACCTATGTTGTGAATGCAGTAACTGTAATCGCATGTCTGACTTTATAATTCAGTTCCTATCTTTTGAGATGGCAAAGCCCACAAACAGTCTACAGTTAAGCCTTGTACACCCAGCTGTGACAATTGGGCCATTCAGAACCTCCCCATAATTTATTTGGCCTTGCTCGGCCTTGCTAGTCTAATCTCGGTTCTTTACATACCTCCCAAACCTTGGTTGGCCTTCGACCTCTACAGAGTTTCCTGTAGCTGTGAATGTAAGCGTATCTCATTGAAAAGGCACATAAATTTCAGACTGTAATTGTGTGAAGGGTCATACATTGCAAAGGCCCACAAACATACAATGTGGGTCAAAAATATACCATAGACCATATAACATTGAGAGCTCTACAAACTGCACCCTTCTAGCTGGGATCAGACAAATCGCAGAAGATTATGCTGAGCTAATGGAGGAAATTTTAATACTGAATGATATTTTTAATCTGCATTCAAAGAAGATTCTAAGCCTCGCAAACAGAAATTAATTCCCTCCTGAGGTTGCTGGGTGCAAACACCGGAGGGAATAGCAATGACAGGCTTTGTCAACACAGATCTGGGTAATAACAAAGCGCACACACACAAACACACACACACACACACACACACATGCATGCACAATAGAGAATATTGCCGGAAACAAAGGGCATTAAGGTCCAGCCAAAGCTAAATAGGGGAAACATGAACAGAACTGCTGACAGGATCATAATAGACCTCGTCCTGCATTCAGACACACATTAAAATCAATGAGACATGGTCAGCATTAAATATCTGCGGTAACAGGGGCTGTTTATGGGAGTTGTTATGGGAGAATTTCGGATTCAGTCTACAATCTAGTAAATGCATATTATTACTGCAGCGGTCAAGTTTAATGACTGGTGCTACAGTCTTAATGTCGCAGAAACATTTTGGTGACTTGTTGGCTGATAGCGCCATCTAGTGTTGGTCAGAGGAAGACATACAATCAGCAAACATGCATTATTGGTATATTTAGTATATATATTTTTTACATATTGTCTTGAAAACAATACTGCAATATGCAGTCAATACAGACATTACTGTACTGTATTGACCGAGCAGCTAGATTAGATTTTTTTTCGTGACTAAGCACATTTGCCTGCAGCCATCAACGTCCCTAAAGGGAGAACAATAAATCTTTCACATGCCGGCTTTGTTGGAATACAGTGAGCTCTGAGCAAAGTTAGCATATCACCACAGAAAGAGCCATAATTCTTTATAATAGGTTTATTATAATGCATCTGTTGAAAGCGGCCATTGTTCAATATTGATGTAATAACTTCAAAGTTTCAGTTTGTTTTAACAAATTAGAAGAAAATGCCACTGGAATCTTCAAAATTAAGTCATAAAATAATTTGGAGTCCCCCGTGGACAGATTCAATGCAAAATGGACTGGTCCCCAGGGACCCATTATTTAGTTACTGTCTTTACAACTCAGTCCAGCTATTAAAATGTTAATCTCTCTCATATGATTACAAGAAACTCCCCTTGGTTCTTGTGCTGGCCTATGTGTATCACTCCACAGACTGTGAAATAAACCCAGTCAGTCAGTTTACTGTGTGCTGCTCAAACAAGAATAAAATGTGTGATTCAACAAGTATTATATTATATTGTATTTTATTATAGATTAGGGTATATTATGCTTTAAGTGGAATTGTGCAGACTATAAGTCTGTAAAATGAATTCATAACAGTATCTGTACATCAGGCTTAGTTTACAAGGGTCCCAACAGCCCAACCTGTTTTTACAGCTCTGAAGAAGTTACATACCACCAGCCCGATCACATTCAGTCACGTCTCCTTTGAAAATGTAATGTTGCAATTAACAAGCATATTTTTGTTAAACAAAGCGCTTGTCACTTACCCCACTTTGGTTTCTGGTCTCATGGCAGGCACAGATCTGATCGTCCAACTTTGGAAACAATCTTGTGCAACTTTAAAGTGACCTGCATTTAGGGTCTAAAGTGTTCAAAGGCTGAAATTGATCACAGCTATGAATTTGGTGACCATCTAAAGTCAGATATCATTAAATTGTTCATGCATTGATACATACTGCGGCAGTGAGGTTGTTCCTTTTAGGCTTTTCACTCACACTAACGTTATTTTAGTACATGCAATGCAAGTTTAGTACGTGCAATGCTCATGCACTTTCTGATTTCCAGTGGCCATCGTTCAGGTAGTTGTTTGATAACGGAGATGGTTGCACTTAACATAACATAAGCCTGAGCTTTCATAGAACAGATAAGGAGCTCTGACTCGGATGAAAGACACTTTTTGGGTGAGCTTTTCTTTAGCCAGACATTACACCTGCTGTGATGATTAATTCAACACTAGTCCCTCTCCAGATTCTTCTGAAGCCTCCCACTGAGCAGAAAGTTGCAATGACTGATTCAGGAATTCGTGATTAGCTTGGAGTCCTTTATCTGGTCTGTTTAATCTCACTCAAACTGGCTTTAATTGGCAAAGTCCTATCAGATTTTAGCTGGACATGAATATAGAACATGCAATAGATAAGCACTGTTTATGTGTGTGCCAAGAGTGTGGGCGGGCAAGAGGGGCGGCTATTTTGAAGAAACTAGAATATAAAACATGTTTTCAGTTATTTCACCACTTTTTGTTAAGTACATAACTCCACATGTGTTCATTCATAGTTTTGATGCCTTCAGTGAGAATCTACCAATGTAAATGTGCATGAAAATAAAGAAAACACATTGAATGAGAAGGTGTCCAAACGTTTGGCCTGTACTGTATATATGTACAGAGTGGATAGATACACGTAAAAAAAACACTATGGTGTTATGTGTGTCTTTGTGAGTCTATGTATGTGTGTTCAGCTGCAAGGATTTTGTTATAAAGTCAGACCTTCTGAATCTCGTTGAAGGCCACGGAGAAATCAAATCAAAGAACGTGATTCTCACAGTGCTCTTATCGGTCTCTGGGTGAGAGTGAGAACGATGTAGGAGGTGGATGACAGCATCATCCTCCCCAATGCCAGGCTAGTAGGCAACCTGAAATGGATCCAGTGATGAGCTGGCACAAGGACCGGCTGTGGGGGACGTCAGATGGGACGTCAGGTCCACTGGCCTGTAGATGTTGAAGTCCATAGGATGTGGAGTCTTTGGCGCTGGTACCACACCAGAGCTGTGGTACTCTCTTCAGCTTCAGGTTCAGGTATTTTAAGGAACATGGACATGCATATGAATATAATCGATGTCCACTTTAAAACATTTTCAAGCACATATATGACAAGTTAGGCCTTGTCAGGGCTCTTAGTTTTTGTAAATTCAAATCTGTAGAAATCGAACGAGAATTGCTGGTGTCTTCCTCTTGTAAGTCGCTTTGGATAAAAGCGTCTGCTAAGTAAAGTAAAGTAAATATATTTTTATATATTTTTTTATATATATTTAGAAATGTATAGAGGATGTCGAGAGAAATGCGCTGTTACTTAATGTTGCTCGTTTTCCAGGCTGGAAATTTTTGCAAAAAGCTGCAATGGCCACAGAAGCCTGCTGCTTTTACAACCTTCCAGCCTGAAAAAGGAGCAACATTTAAGTAACAGCACATTGCTCTCGACAACCTGTAATGATCCTGTAAGGCTGTTGACGTGTGAATTAGGCACCTTGTTCTTAATTGCGAGCCTTGGTTTTATCCAGGCCCCAGATTGCTTTTCTTCATGGCAGCAGTAAATCTCACTGCTTATAAAACCCCCCCCAGTGCTTATTTGTAATAAAGCCCCATCAGTACAAGCATGGTGGAACTGAGATTTACAGATATGTTTAAATGAAAAAGCTTTTAGACCAGCAATACAACACAGTTTTATTCTCCAAATGAGGAGAACAGGAGGAAGGAACAGCAGGTAGAAAAAATACAGAGTAAAGGTGCACGAATAAACGTCTATGGTCCGAGGACCTGAGAGAACAAGAGTCCGATTGTACAGCAGGTCAGACAAACAGATTTAAAAACAAATAAAACAATCTTGAAATGGATTCTAAATCAAACTGGAAGCCAAAATTAGAGTTATGTGCTCCTGTCTCTTTGGACTAGATAAAAATTGAGCAGTAGCATTTTGCACAAACTGAAGGTGACCCAAAGATGTCTGGCTGATTTCAAAAAAGAGAGAATTACATGAATCAAGGCGAGCAGTGATGAACACGTGTATCACTGTTTCAAGGTTGCATTTAGATAGGACTGACTTGATTCTTGGACAGCCACCTCATTTGAAAAAGCATGATCTTACAACATTGTTCACCTGAACATTTCATTTTACAGTTGGTCCCAATTTGACTCCCTTAGATTTGGAAGAATTGATTTCTCAAAAGGAGCGAGTGGTGGCTGCTACCACCATTAGGGACAAAACAGCTTGCTACATTCCGTCTTGTTTTCATTAAGATCCAAGAAATTTAAGGCCATCAATCTTTTGACACCAGTAAGCAATCAAGAAGAGATTGGATATACATGGTGTGGTCAAGCCACCCAGAAGCTTCTTAACTGGTGGTTGTATGGGAGTCTTGATGGTTGTTCAGAAGGAGGAGTCCTCAAGCCCTTCCTCTTGAGAACTTCAAGGGCACATGCCCACCCTGGATGTTCAGTGGTGAAGGCGATTTGTGTTTGAAATAAGGTTGTTTGTACTTATTGTGAGTGCTGGTGGTGACTGATGGTCTGTGGAACCTGAGATGAATGAGATATATCCTTAGGTACATGCTGTATATGGAGAAGAAACGTTGAATAGACAAAAAATTTGTTCATGCAGGAAATATCAAAATGATTATGCATGATTATGATGAAGGCCCTTTTCCACTCATCTCCTCAATATGTGTACATGCATGTTGTTCAGTAGCATGCAAAATGTCTGCCTGCAGCTTGAAATCCAGGTAGGTATGAATCCTTCCACGTCTGAAGTGCCACATCAGAAATCTGAGTGATTAAACAAGAACAATTTTCTAATTTAATGAAACAAAACAAGCCTTCTCATTGATCCAGTTTCAAGAAGAAGTGCTGGTGCTTGAGCCAGACAGTCATTGTTTCAGTGCAATGATACAACTGATGGATAATTTACACTTGAAAATGGATGCAATTTGCACATCAAGCACAACATTGTAGCGGTGGGCTTTATCTTGCAGGCTTCTCTTTCTGATGAGAGGTGTTTGAACATGCCCTGAAATAACTGGTGTGACAGTGAAATTTGTCCCAGAGTAACCCAGTACAGTCCACAGCCACGAAAAGTGACCAATAGTAACGATCACTCTTGGAAACCCTGCAATGAATTTTGAAGTTCAATAGAGGATATGGGTCTGTATTTGGACAATGGCTGGCAAGAAAATAAATACAAATACACAGACAACTGATTAATACAAGGAAAGAAGATTAAATCAATGTAGATGCTTTGAAGATGAAGATGTCTTGGTAACACTACCAAACCAAAAATCCAGATCAAATTTTATTTCATACTTTATTGTCATACATAGATAGCAATGCAAGCCCTCTTCTGAGGAGAAGCCCAAATTCTTGGGCTACTCATCTTTAGTGAATTCAGTAAAATAAAAAATAGAATATCAGGAGTTTTGAGCTACATGCTTATCTTATCAATTTATTGTATAGCGAACAAGTCCCGTGCTTAGCACAGGACTTGTTCGCTATATAATAAATAGATAAAACAAGGAAGAACCACAATCTTTAATGATCTTTGGACTGCTATCTTATTTGATTTATTTATGTAAATCCAGAGGGTGCCTGTGACATTGCACTAGAAAACAAGTTCTGTACTTAATGTGCAGTGGCAGTTTGAAAATAGTGCCCGTGCTGTCAACAGTACAAATGTCAGTTGTTTGTACAAAATACTGCTGCATGAATTTTGGTTTTGGGCAGTGTTAGAGTACTCTAGTCAGGGGGGGGTGAAGGATGATTGACATTTCTGCCGCAAAAGATATGTGCTCATCTGAACAGCCCCAGACTAAAATAGTCTTCTAGAGAGTTGGTCTGTCACCCTGAATTACTCATACTCAATACACATACAATACAATACGCATCCTGCATGTGCGTCCGCTATGTATAAGTTAATAAAGTATGTGTTTTTTGCATCTAATGGACTTCCTCTCCCATCAGTCTCATTAGAGATGCTAATTGCAAATCCCATGTTCAGTGCCTTCCAGCTATTTTAGATCGTGACCTTTTGGAAGTGAATTTAGCCTGATATTTGGATCAACATGTCGCCCAAATGGCTTCTGGCTTTTAGGTTAAGACAGTTTAATTACAACTGCAGACACCCATATATAAACTGCTCCACATTCTTCATTTCAGCAGCAAAGGACTCCAGTGGTTTCTTCTGTGATTATTTCAGATTCACTGGATAGGCAACCATTCGTTGTGGACTGTCGGCTTTGATGAACGCAGAGTTGTGCAAAACACACACACACACACACACACACACACACACACACACAATGCTCATGTGATAACTGGCCTCAGAATCAGACTGGAGCCTTTTGTACAAACCATGGAGACACACGCACTGTCCTGTTCTTGAATGACCGTCACATGAATAAGGTGTTCTTATAGGGAACGGGGCAGACAGCAGGTCTCATTTGTTTTAACTGCCGGGGCATTGTGGCTCTGGGGCTTCGGAGGCAATCTAATTACCCCCTTGTTGTTTCATTTGTGCTGCATCTCCTCTGTCACACCCCAGGTTACCTGACCTGACATATCATGGGAGGCTCATCAACACTGCATTAGGATCTTGGCCTAAAAACACTGGAGCCATTAGTATCAATACAGCCCTTAAGTGTTTAAAGGTCAAGGCAGGGGGGTTGACAACAGCCAAATGCTTCCTGTCACAATGTAAACTTGCTAAAAGTCACAGCATACATTGGGACATTGGATAAATTGCAACCAAAGGCTAATTTGTTTCTCAGTGCATCACTAAAGAGAAATCACAAGTTAGTATTTGGGTATTTAAGAAAAAAATTCCCAGTTATATGATGATGGACTCCATATATTTGACCATCCGTTTGAAAGGATTATAGGACAAATAATGCTCAGAGCATCTTTTCATATCGCAAAAGCTGCTTAGTATTAAGATCTAATAAATCTGGTTTGAAAAAACTGGAACTACTCTCGGGTAAGAAAATGGACCCGAAATCAAAAGGTTGCTGGTTTAAACCCCTTTTTTACTTTTGCCACAGAGCAAAGCACCGTCCCCACACACTGCTCCCCGGGTGCCTGTCATGGCTGCCCACTGCTCACCAAGGGTGATGGTTAAAAGCAGAAGACACATTTCGTTGTGTCACCGTGTGCTGTGCTGCTGTGTATCACAGGTGACAATCACTTCACTTTAGTTGGATGAGCCCATGTATCCGGTTCAGACTGTAAAGTCCACGGTACATAACTCCACATGTGTTCATTCATAGTTTTGATGCCTTCAGTGAGAATCTACCAACGTAAATGGTCATGACAATAAAGAAAACACATTGAATGAGAAGGTGTGTCCAAACCTTTGGCCTGTACTGTATATATAACATATTAAGCAGCTAATAAATGAATGTTCCTGAATGACCCCTGCCCCTGCCGGACTACTCTTCTTTTTCAGTTAGATTTTTAGTTGCACCCGTGTTTCCTCCATGGAAAACAATTCTGGAGAAATAACCCTGAATGCCGTGTTGGAGTCGATTTGAGTTCAGTGTGGTGACAGGAAGTGTAGTGAGTCCCAAGATGTACTGGAGGTGGTTGATGGTCTGTGGAGCAGTCCCTTACTGGTTCCACTTGTTTGTCCTCGATCTGGACTCCACTGAGAGGAATGGGAACGTAGAATTGTCAGGTTTGGGGTTTCATTTGACTGACAGCTTTCACGCTCTCTACTTCCTCATTCTGGATGATGTAAACCCACCCCAGTGTTCATGTCTATTTAGCTCTACGCTCTACATCTCTGAAACAACCCCATTGTGTTCATTGCTTTACCTGTTCCTGATTTCATTCCTTAATGAGATGAGGAATGAGGCCATCAAGTGAACGAGTCTAGCCTATCAATAATTCCAGCATCTCCTGCTGTAACTCTCGCATCATGAGGCGCCGGCCATTGGATTTCTACCGCTGCTCATTACAATTTTAATGGAGACTATGATTAGCAGTTCCTTTTCTTGTAAATCAAGGAACTTGTCATTTAAAAGTTTGCCTGAAAACATATGCATAGTAAATTATAAATAAAATGGTGAGGGATCTATCTAATGAATCATTCATGGTCCTCGAAATTGAAACACACCTTATGAGATCTTTCTATTTGTTTAGTGCCTCTTGTAAACTGGCCATTTTCACAACTTTAGAAACTCCTTGTATTACATTTTCTGTAATCTCAATGGCACACTTTTTACATATTCAATTAAATTCGTATGTTTATTCATAACAAAAATGTACACAAAAATGCAAAAAAAACTAACATTTAATTTAACAGGGTTAGTGCAACAGAACACCAACAGTTTCATCGTTATTATCTAAAAACCCGCAAGTGTTTGTGTGAACATTATCTAGTCTCAGAAGCAGCCCCTGACATCCATTAGCACAACCTGATTTACTCCTCAATCCTGCCCTGTCTTCCTCTGATATTTTGAACAGATTAAATTTAGGTGAGTCTGGTCGATGCCCGTCCTTCAGGCGGAATGACTTCTCGGGGGCTTGATTGCCTGTCTGCTTTTCGTCAGTCTCCCTAAACTAGACGTGATAAAAATCTTTCCTCATTTTTATTTTTTTCAATACCATACACCTCCCCTTCTGTCTTTTTTTAATTCTTTGGTGGTTTCCATAAATAAACACTGCTGTCTCCGTGACGACCAAGTGAACATGCAAAGATGTATAAGGGTTTTATGCAAGAAAAAAAGCCATTTTGAAATTATTGCAATTTATTTTTGCAATATGTGTAATTGTCGTTCGGATGCGAAAAACTGCCTCTAGAAGGTGAAGATGTCTCACATTAGTATAACTAAATGTTTAGGCTAATAGCTCTTTATTTCCACAGACATGCTACAGTGTCACTTTGCAATTACAGAGATGAATCGCCTTGTCACTAAGATTTGTTGCCCTCAAACTTCGAGTACATTCTCAATTATACGGATGTTTCAAGTATAATCAAATTTCTGTGGAGGATTATCCCGTTTGGACAGGTTGCTCATATTAACTAAAGTGCAGGAATAAGAGACGCGTTCTGTTTAAAAGCTAATTCTGCAGTGTGACTGATTTTTGCTCATGAACGGATTGGTTCCAGAATTCAGCACTAGCATATGCTTTAACATATGCTAAAGGAAATTAAAAACTTACCACAAGAGAATCCTTAGAAGATTGTCCATTCCTTAAAGATTGTCCATCTCATATATAATATTGCTTTTGTGGATATGCAACTAATTCACAGTTTGTATAATCTTTTTTGTACATCTGCTTTTAAAAGAGTGTTCCATACAGCGGTTAGGAAGTTGTGGGTTCCAATCCCAGCATGGACCATGTGTTTTTTCTTGGTTCTCCGGTTTCCTCCGGCCATCCATAGGCATGTACACTAGGTGAATTGAAGACTGAATTGTCCATAGGTGTGACTGATGTGTATGTGTGTGTTGTTATAGAACAAAAAGAGAATATGGGAGACATGGTGAAGTAATCAGCACTTCCCCTCATATTGCCCCTTATATTGAGTGCCTGCCTGGTGCTCTGATTGAATGATTATATGAGTGGTATTAACAAAGGATCTTGGGAGTAATAGAGTATCACTTTATCTTATATACAGAGCATGTGTAATTTTATGTGTTTTATTATGTTGGCTCCCCATATTTCCAGCATAGAGTTTAGTTAAATTGGAATTGATGTTGGATCTGAGCAATTTACACTAAGACTGGATGGAGCATAAGCTTTTAAAAATGAGTTTAGCTAGGTGGGTAGAGAGCTAGGACTCACTTTGTAGGTAAGCATCAGCCATGGACTGATTCAAGGAGTCAGTGAAAATGCATTCTGGACCAATTGCTAGGACTTTACTGTTTCAATATTCAGAGATCATTTGTACCATTCCCTTCTGATGCAGCTTTGTGCTTTTAAAGCAAATGAGATATGGTTCAGTTCTCGAAGGCTGAAATGGAATTCAGAATTTTTTTCTTTGTTTCTATTAATATACTCTTGAGAACCTCTTCTCGGCTCCTTCAGGATCTTCAGCTACTCATTAAAAAGCTTCTGCTAAGCTATTACTTTGAACCTTGAGAGGAAATCGCAATGGAAAATATTGTGCATGGATAATTTTCTCATTATAATGTAGTTCATGCAATAGGCACATACATTAGGTTATAGTGGGTGCTGTTTCTAGACGAATGTTTAGTTTACAGCTGTCTTACGCCAAGTCCTTAAGAAACTCTTAGAATTTTTTTTTTTCAAACATTTGGCCCAATGAGAAAGACAGCTTTGCAACACTTGTTTTTGTAGAAAAAAGAAAAGAGGTGGGAGGGTGAGACAGAGATCTCTCAATCAAACAATTGTGATTGCCACCTACATTTTTGGGCTTTGAAAATTGTAGCCACCATACATCATGGTCATGTCTCAGGCAGCAGTCTCACAACAGTGTTGCACAACAGGACCAATGCGCAGACCAGCCAGAGTGCATGTATAAGTTATCAGGCTGCTTGAATGTGCACCTGATCACCATCATAACAGAACAGTGCCCACTTCTCCCAATCCAGTCCTTGCATAACATGACACACTTGTCGCCCAGCATGAGTTCTGGCACCACAGGAGGTTGAGTGGACATCAATAGATGTATTTTAGTCAACGACAGGATTGTATTAATGCAAAACAAACAACAACAATTGGCAATATGCAACATAAACCTATCTATCTATCTATCTATCTATCTATCTATCTATCTATCTATCTATCTATCTATCTATCTATCTATCTATCTATCTATCTATCTGTCAGTGAATATGCAATAATTTGCCATTGGTCTTAGCTACAAAACACAATATATGGTAGATCTCTATGCTCAACCAGCACAAACTTATTGAGCAGAATGCACAATTAGTGAGAGCTCATCTATATAAATGGCATGTGGGAGGTAAGTATGTATACATACAGTACAGGCCAAAAGTTTGGACACACCTTCTCATTCAATGTGTTTTCTTTATTTTCATGACCTGTTACATTGGTAGATTCTCACTGAAGGCATCAAAACTATGAATGAACACATGTGGAGTTATGTACTTAACAAAAAAAGGTGAAATAACTGAAAACATGTTTTATATTCTAGTCTCTTTGCTCTGATTACTGCTTTGCACACGCTTGGCATTCTCTCGATGAGCTTCAAGAGGTCGTCACCTGAAATGCTTCTCCAACAGTCTTGAAGGAGTTCCCAGAGGTGTTTAGCACTTTTTGGCCCCTTTGCCTTCACTCTGCGGTCCAGCTCATCACCAAACCATCTCGAATTGTTCAGGTCCGGTGACTGTGAAGGCCGGGTCTCCACTTTTTGTTAAGTACATAACTCCACATGTGTTCATTCATAGTTTTGATGCCTTCAGTGAGAATCTACCAACGTAAATGGTCATGAAAATAAAGAAAACACATTGAATGAGAAGGTGTGTCCAAACTTTTGGCCTGTACTGTATGTGTAATACATTGGGTTCGATTCACTACGGTACTATTCTAGACCCAGTTTTAAAATCTCTCTGTTGGTATTTACAGACATTTCCATGCTTCCAACACAATTAATCGTTTGTATTAAGCATAAAAGGTATGATTTGGGGATGTTGCACAAATTGGGCCATCCTATGGCAAGTGGCTTGTTTATATAGGATGATAATTGCCTTGTTTTCCAAATGGTCCAATTTGGTGACGATGGCCCAGATGGCATTTTTTTGCACTAGTTCTCTCAGATGATGTGACTCACAAAGTACATATGGACATGGTGTATGCCTCTAGAATGAAACATCTTAAATGATCAATTGTGGCATCTGCCAACACAATAATTTATTTTTAAGAGATGAGATGATAAGAGATGAGACTTTTGCTTCTATCATGATTAGTTCATTTTTGCCGATCACAGATGGCAGATATCTATTTCCATAATGGTCTGCATATAGCTTTGTGTTACCGTGTGTTACCAATTTCATAAAACAATCATTAAATGTCTTGTTCTGGGTGAAAGAAATAATTGCTCTAATTTATATATTTGAGTTCAATTTCAAAAACGCCTGACCTTGGCCTGTAGCAATGTGCTTGACGAAAGGAAGGCACTTCTTTTCGTGTGCCTTCTGCACCACTTGTGATCACATAATCATGAATATCGAACATCTTCAGCAACTTGGCTGCCATGGCAACCACTGCTGCAAAATAAACTTAGAATAAACTGTTCCTTCAAACCAGCGCATAATGTTGACTTTCTTCTGCAAAGCAATGAGAAAAGACTTATTGTTCTTAGCAGCACCACCGAGGAATATTCACGGTGCGTTAAGGTGAAACGAGAGTAGGGTGGCACCAGGTCTGCATAATCAGATGCTATCAAATGGCCATAAATAACCTCAAGCCAACGATCATTTGCTCTAGACTGACAGCATGTTCTGGGACAAAAACCAGATGGCTTCACGAAAAAAAAAAACTAGTTGCTCCTAAAGCCAAACAATGGCCCCATGTTCCTCCGCTGGAGAGGCATCGGTCCCTATCAAACATTTTCCTGCGCCTTCACAAAGATCAAAGCACAAAGCGGGTTTCACAATGCCTCCGTATTCTTTTTCATGTTCACCGCGGGCCTGGCCCTTTTGTTCCTGCATGTAAATGGCTTTGATTAAAGCCGAGCAGGTCGTCGGGTGAGGGTGGGGGTCTGTTTCCCGAGCTGCTCTGCACCACGAATGGCTCCTCTCCTTTATTATTATTTTTTTTTAAATACGCGGGAGCAGCGGCGGCGCAACGGCTGCTTTAAAGCTCTGCTCTTCATGGCTGCATGAAATATTAATAAGGGCCCCGGGCATCGCAGGGGACGGCGCCTGTATAATTCATTGACACCGCGCTTTTAAGGACCCGGAGCTGGCAGCCAAAAGGAGTCGTGAGAGAGCAGAGCGAGCAGAGCATCGCCACCCAGCCCGGCAGCCTCTGTCTGCACGAACTTTTTGGGCCACACGCCTCCCAAGGTGCCACAGGGAGCCTGCGGAACACCTGAGAACATCTTCCTTTTAATAAGGAACTGTGAAATGTGACCGCAGGTCTGATTACGAGGGCTGGGAAGATACGCTTGAGGCACACGGGAACAATTGTGGTGAATCCATTTGAATTAAAAACAATTCATAATTTGCAGCAAGAGATGCAGCAATTAAATATTGTGTGTCTGCTTGGAAAACCAAAATCTTGTTTATGTATTGTCTTCATTTTTTAAAATCAATGTAACTCATATGGTTGTGCATTTGCTCAGAAAAGCCTCGGAATCCTTTGAACACAGTAAGGAACGGGGTGTAATGTTAACGACGAAGGCGCTGCATGTGACGTTTAATTGGCAACTACACATTTGCACTTAACTTTTGTGTCCGCTCGTGTGGTCTTGTGTGCCGATCTCGAGCCGAAGTGTGATGAACAGCCCCGCGCTCTTCCGCACGTAGCCTGTAGCCACAGCAGAGCATTTTGCAGGGATGGCGCGCTCACTGCATGACTGTACCCATGGCAACCGGCGCTGCTGACTGGGCGCAGCCGGCTCAAGTCGGCTGATGCGAGCGCATCCCCCGAACAATATCCCGCCACTAAACTCTCACTGCAGTAAAACACTAACATGGCCAGCATTGCACTGTTCATGGGATTTTTGCTTAAAAATAGTAGGTATTAATGTGTCTTAATATGGAAAGAATGGCAGATGCCTAAAATCTTGCCTATAGGGCTCCAAATTAGTTAGGGCCGGGCCTGAGCAGCACTGCACTTTACACCTATTCCAAAATAATGCCCCTAAACTTCATATCGTTATGATATAATCAGGAAGAAGATGTTACCGCAGGAGTAATGTTCCAAACCTCAACAAAGGTTGAAAGTCTGATGCAAGGCACTGTCATTGGTAATAATTCCCGACTCTGACCTTGTTTTTGCGATTTCTCTGGTTCCCTCCTGCTGTCTAAAAGCATGTACACAAGGGCAACTGGCAAAATTAAACATAGGTGTGAGTGTGTGAATGAATGTGTGTGTCACGCCAGACGCCAGAGTCCCCACCCTGCTCCAGCTGTCCTGGGATGGGCTTCAGCAGTAACAGGACTAATCAGTTGAGGATATTGAGTGAGTGAGACTGACAATATTCAGTTTCTCAGAATCAAAGAAAATGCTTTTATTTGAATAGACTACAGGCGTTCACAATGTACAATGCAGACAGAACCGAGTCGGTCTCTTCTGAATTGTGATCCTGGAACTCTCAAACTCTAAAAGCCATGGTCCTTCGACGTCTTTACACATAACGCCCATATGAACACTTGAACGTTTTAATGTTCCTTGACACGAGGACAGGGGCTCAGCACAGGGATGTGGAAGGACTTGCTGAGTGGAATGATGAAACTGGGTCATACTTTATTCATCTGACAGCTTCACAGATATACGTTTCATTTATTTAATTTGCTGGACCGCCGGCTAGACAGGCGAAGAAGTTCTAGGTTGTTCTAGGTTCTAGGTTGTAGTATTCTCAATTCTGAGGGAAATCTAGTGTTGTCCTTTGTACCTGAATCAAATTTGGATTTCTTTTCTTCACTGTAAACTGAATTATTTATTTCCACTGGTGCTCTGGATCATGCACAGTACGTGCCAAGTATACAGCTCACACAAAAACGTCGTCTCAAATGCAGTATAGGATAAAACAACAACCACAAAAAAAACGGAATGGGTGTGTTGAAATATTTAAATATAAGCTGCATTGAGGAGGGAATAAGAGAATTATTACATAAGATTCACTGAGACTGATGAAAATCATTGCAATACAACTGGAATAGAATTGCACCCAGCCAAATACAGTTGGATATTATTTGTGCCTTTTATTGAGCGTTACGTATTGGACCACACAGGTATTTGTGAAGGTAATTACATTAAACGTTATGCATATTAATCTCATTCAGCTCCTTCTTCTCTATTGCACCAACGATCGAATAACTTTACAGCTGCCTGACAAGGCAATGCACAGACCATAATCATAATTTATCAAATTTTACTAGTATTAAACCATCGCAAATATAAGGTTTTCATTTACTAGAAACAATGATACAGCTCGGACGTGTCAGAAAGAATTAATGCAACCACCGGATGAAGGAGCGATTAATCATGATCAATCGATAAAAAAAAATCGATAGATATCATATCATATAGCATATAACTTATTCCTCTCGATCGTTTGAGTTGTGCAGTGTCTTGTCCTACCGTGGCGTTCTCATTTGTTGATTTTGCTTTGGACACTTCGGTATCGGGGATTCGTGACGCAAGCGACGCCGCCCACGTCCGCCCGCCACTCTATCTAGTCCCGTTCCCCACTCCGCTCCAGCAGAGCAGGAGAAGCCCGGCGTCCTCGCACCCTTCCCGCTTCGAGCCGGGGACCGGCACGTCGTCGCCATGAAAGTCGCGCTTCTGATCGCCTCGGCACTGGCGCTCCTCGCAGGTGAGCAGAACGCAGGACGGGGGTTTCAGCACCACGGCCAGTTCCGCCGAGGACCGCACGGCTGGGGTGCAAATCGCTTTTTTTTCCCACCCCCCCGTTGTGCATTAGAGGTGCATGCACCTGCAAACGCAGGCTTTACTGACCAACAACCAAAAAAAAATATATATATATATATACACATTTTCCTGTCCTTGCATTTCTCAGACAACCACTCGCTTCCAGCTGGGAATTTGGACAGAAGGCAGGAAATAGTAAGTCATATTTTTTTACCCTCTATGGACAATTATTGTGTAGTTATTCAAAATACGCATTCTTAAGTTATCCTCAATAATAATAATAATAATAATAAGAAGAAGAACAAAAATACTAATAAGAATAATTGTTTCCAGCTTACGAGATGTTTGGTACAAGTCCTTTCTAAGGTTCTTTCCAAACCTGAAGACAACTCACTGCGCCCGGAATGTAAGGAAATTCTGAAAGCAGGCAAGTTATTTTTTTTTTATTATTATTTTTTCAGTCGATTCACTTCAAATGTTTATCGCTGTCAGTCTATAAGTCAGGAGAAAGTGGAGGAGGCATCTTCTGCTCCCTAGCTCCATGCTTAAGTAAAGATGTTTCTTTTGTCAACTGAGGCGTGGCAAGTTTCATTGTTTAATCCTGCCTTTGTTTCATTCTCTCTCCATAATTTACAAATGCTGGGTCTGTTCTGTACACTTGCATGTTGGAATCTGCTCAGGTTCATCTTCTAAAATCAGAAATGGCAGTGTGTGTGAGGACAGAGGAGAAAATATTATTGAGAGGAAAAAAACAATAAATAAATGATGAATAAAGAATCCTGCATGGATCTCCTGCTCGTATTGGGTACGTATATTGGCTACTTCAGAACATTGGTTTGGATTTAACAATCAGCGATGGGGTTTTGACCAATGTCTGAAGTAAAACCTTCAGGATTGGTCAGAGGATTATGAAAATTTACATTGTGACACAAATGTCATAAATTCTGATGTTTCCTTAGGCTCAGATCCTGCTGCGCCTGTGAAAAAAAGTGAGGAAGAGGTGTTACCACCTGAGGGCAATGAGTCCAGGAAGGAGCCTGGTGATGAGGCCATTGAACATCTCCTCAAGAAAAATGAAGAGTCAGATGACGAACGGAGTCAGGAAGCCTTTCCAACCTATGCAAAGAAATGGCACTCCATGGGCAATTACAAGCGTGAGGATCCAGATGAAGAACGAAGCCAGGAGGCTTTTCCAACCTATGCAAAGAAATGGCACTCCATGGGCAATTACAAGCGTGAGGATCCAGATGAAGAGCGAAGTCAGGAGGCTTTTCCAACCTATGCAAAGAAATGGCACTCCATGGGCAATTACAAGCGTGAGGATCCAGATGAAGAGCGAAGTCAGGAGGCTTTTCCAACCTATGCAAAGAAATGGCACTCCATGGGCAATTACAAGCGTGAGGATCCAGATGAAGAACGAAGCCAGGAGGCTTTTCCGGGATTCGAGAAGAGGAGGCACCTTCTGACAAGCAAGGAAAAGCGCGAGGAAGCGGACGATGAGCGTAGCCAGGAATTGTTTCCTGACTACAAGAAGAAGAGGCACTTCCTCTTGAGAAATGATGAGAAGCGAGAAGATCCAGATGAAGAAAGAAGCCAAGAGACTTTCCCTGAATTTGCGGTCAAAAGGCACCATGAAGATGCTGAAGAAGAGGAGAAAAGGAGGAGCCATGAGCTCCAGCACAACGCAGAGGAGAGCGAGGAGAGGGAGAAGAGGATTTGGAGGCCAACACACAGATACCATCATAAGAAACACCACAAGCGCAGTGGTGACTCACTGGATGGGGAGTCTGAAGAGGTGAACTCACATGAGAGAAGGTCTGAAGAATCTGAGGAGGAGGACGAGGAAAGTAGAGAGAAGCGCATCTGGAAACCCACACATAGATACCACCATAAGAAGCACAGGCGTGATGGTGACTCCTCTGATGAATCTTCTCCTGAGGAGCTGGAAGACAGCGAGGAGAGGGAGAAGAGGATTTGGAAGCCCACTCACAGATACCACCACAAGAAACACAGGAGGAATGAGGAACCTTATGAGGAAGAGGAACCAGAATCATGGAGATCTGCTGAATCTGAGGAAAACGAGGAGATAGAGAAGAGGATTTGGAAGCCCTCACACAGGTACCACCACAAGAAGCACCACAAGCGCAGCGAAGAACTCTCCCTTGAGGACGACGAGGAGCCTGGAAACATTGAAAAGAAGCACCACAGCCCCACTGAGGAGCAGGAAGAGGCTTTGAGGTATCTGACCAAGAAAAGCAGCCAGATGGGGGATCGACTTCTGGGAGAAGAGGAAGCATATGAGAAGCGCTCTCCGTGGATTTACAGGGGATATTACCACCCCGCCTGGTACAAGAGGAGCGCGCCGGGAGACGAGTTCACCAGATTTCTCAATTACAAGAGAGCGCAGCTCTCCCACCTGGCATCCCCGGAAGAGGAGAAGAGGTCCCTCCACCAGAGACCACTGACCCCAGCAGAGGTAATATGGTTAGAACATCGCCTCTGGTAGAGAGTCTTCCACTGACAGTCATGATGTGCTTAGTGTGGGGCTTGTGTAGTAGTGAAGTGAAGTGATTGTCACATGTGATACACGGCAGCACAGCACACGGTGCACACAGTGAAATTTGTCCTCTGCATTTAACCCATCACCCTGAGTGAGCAGTGGGCAGCCATGACAGGTGCCCGGGGAGCAGCGTGTGGGGACGGTGCTTTGCTCAGTGGCACCTTGGTGGATCGGGATTCAAACCAGAAACCTTCTGATTACAGGGCCGCTTCCTTAACCGCTAGGCCATCGCTGCCCCAAAGTTGTAGTGTCCTCAACGGTGTGATCTTTTAATGTTTTTGTTTGGGAAGACACCAATGATTGACAGCTGTCACATGCTCTACATCCTTATTAAAACTGCCGACCATCAATACGTCTATGAAGCAAACATTATGTATTTATGTACACCAGTGAACAAGCTCCATGCTTTGCATGTAACATTGCACTTGGCACCAATTCGAAAACCATGCCTTTTCATGGTATTTTCTTCTCAGATTTTTGGTTCTAGACTGTACGACATTCAAAGTTTCAAAGTACACTTCATACGCAATACAACTTCCTGATTATTACACTGACTCACATTAGTGATGATCAATTACAAGATTATTGAGTGTGATCACCTTTATCCTATAACTGAACAGTTTTATCCTTATGTGTCATGATTTTGTTCACCCATGATGTCTACATCATCTTTTAAATAACAGTGTAATTCAGGCATTATTTTTTATGAAGCATAACTTTTAACACAAGTCTTTACACTGGAGTCTGATTAGATTCATTTCCTTTGCACCATGTCCCAAATGAAAAAGACTGAATGCCTCAAATATTAGGTGCTTCAGAGAAACCAAGTTACCCTGAACAACAATGCAGAAGGCGCTGGGACCGTAAGTAGGGCATCCTCAGCTCCTACGGCCCCGATCTCCAGGGGCCGAGGCGGTCGGAAGGGAGGCCAGCCCGCCAGAAACGAGCAATTACCTCAATCCCCACCGGCTTCCCAGTCGCCGGCCGTGCAGAAACCTCCCGCATTAGAAATGATTGTGGAGATATCGCCCCGTCTGGCGTGAAGCACAAGCCCACCATCGATCAGAAGGTGCATTGGGTTCAGCGACGGCTCTATCTCTCACCATTCCAGGCTTCCAGGCCTCCAGGATCTCGCACAGAATTAACTTCAGGAGATTTCCTGAGAGGAACTAAACGATGCCGGTTCATTTTAATTCATTTATTTTTAAATAATTGCGTGAACCGGGAGCGATGTCTGTTAAGCCTGTTAGGTGTAATCTATGAAAAGCATATGCACGTCTTCAGGTCCCAGCGTGAACTGTGGTGTGACAGCAGCTAATAACATAGCTTCATCAGCAATTTCAAGCTCTATTAATGTCACACAAGAGTTTGAAAAGTGCCTCAGGACCACCATTGACCTGCCATGACTTTGGTCTGCTGCATTTGCCGTAAAACTGGAGGAATTAACTGATGTGATCTAATTCCAGGAAAAGGAGCTGGCTAATCTGGCAGTCATGGACCTGGAGCTACAGCAGCTTGCCGAAAAAATCCACAAGGACCAGAACGACGAATGATCAATAAACCCGAGGTGTTTTAATTTAAGGCGTTCCCATGGTGGGAGATGTGGAACGCGTGTGGAAATGCAGACGAATCGTTTCATTTTGTGGCGAAATGATAATAACCTCTCTTTCTTTGGTCTGCAGTGATACTACAAGCTGGTCCATTGTGTTAAAGGCAGGATTGTGTAGGACTGTACATCTTTAGCACCACATAGTGGCTCCGGGGGGAAATCGCAATTAAGATTATTTGGCAAGTACATGCATTATTACTATGCGACTTGGTTCAACAATTTTTTTCATTTCAATATGGCAAACAATTGCTTTAGCAACTGGTTTAGTTTGCTGCCCCAGAAAGACAAACGTCCTACACATCGCACCCTTCTGCCATCGTTTGTCAGTTGTTTAGAACAGCTATGATGTTTGTAACATGGTTTTAAACACAATTGATGTCTGCACGCACAAAAAAAAAAAAAAATAAAAAAAAGAAGTCTCTGTGTTGACCTTTGATGATGTACATTTAAAAGTTATTAGGGACGACCACGGGGACTCTTAAATTAAGTTCACAATATTAACTTCTTAAAGCTTTCAAGAAAAAAAAAAAAACATAAAAAATACAAATAATTGCCTTGCCAATGCCTTTGCTGTATCTTTGTACTTGTGAACCTTTCGATGTCCTTAACTTAAAACAGCATGGGAATGGCTTTTCTGTATTAAGAAGTAATAAGATATGAGATGCTATGCCTATTTGTTCTTAGGTGTCTATGGTGTTCCTCCTTGTTTCCAAGTCTGCATTTAATTCAAATGAACTACAATAAAGTCAGTGGACCAAAATGAGCACTCTTAATTTCTTGAGAGAATAAGAAAGAATATTGAGTCAAGCCTAAAACATCAGATGTTTTAATGCATTTACCTGTAAAGCTTAACTATAAACTGGACTCTAATGAAGGGTACATTACAGGGACCTTTCAAATGTTTTATTTTTTTTTAAATGTACTTTTTAAAAAATTATAAGACCACCAAAATAACTGAATCAGTGTTGGGCATTCCTTGTTTGAAAATGACAAAGAAGGTGTAATGATTGCTACCACAAAAAAAAAAAAAAAAAGCCTCATTCTAATGTTACAGCGATTCTTGTGGTCAATGAAAGACCATGATTAAAAGTAAAGGTCTATGCAGATCCTTCTGCTTCCTGCAGTTTCATCCTCTTTGCGGAAGGCTCCTCTGTTTTCGGCTGACCGGATGTTTTTGGAGCATCCATGGCAACAGTGGTTCCGGTGAGCAGGTAACCACCACCTCCACTCATGAGAAGCACGGGGTGGGTCCGGTTTGGCAATACCTGTAAACAGAGAGAAGCAGGGTTAGGCACCATCCAAACTTTTGCAAATGAAAATGGTCACTTGCGGCAAGTTTTTTTTTTTTTTTTTTACAGTGACTCTGCTGTCTCATGAGAACATTAAAAACCAGGGATGTGATTGTTCTCTATCTCACTTGACCAGCTCTTGCCTGAACGCCTAGGAACATCTAGCTTCCAACTATTTCATAGATTCAAGATAAATCTAAAGTCTTTCAGAAAATCTAACCTTAACTCCATAATTACACATGTCTTAGGACATACAAAATACAGAAATATGGGAGGGAATAGACAAATGACAGGTCAGAGTTGGGCACACATGGATGTTAAGGCTGGTTATTAATATAACAATGTAAATTAATGTAAATTATTAATCTTCCCATTTTAAGTATCACATCTTACAATTTCCACAAGATGAACAATTTAAGTTAATTAATAATCTGGCAGTAGAAGCAATTCTCATTGTAAATTCACAATGAGAATAAAGTCTAAATGGAACTGGGAGTAAATGAGTAAAAATGACCTGGTAGTGCCTTAGCCAGCTGTCAGAGAGGTGGAGGTTGACAACCCCTCCCTGTTCCCTGAGTTTGGTGTAGCACTCGATTAGAGGCTGCCAGTTGAGAGAGGAGTAGAAAGAGAAAGAAACAAAACATTAAAAACACCATATTGACCATATTGAAGTTGAAGTTGAAGACAGGAGGTCACCTCTAAATATACGAGCATTAAAGAATTTTGTAATATACAGAGTGAAGGAGCTGTTCTTATGGTGGGTGCAAGGTGTCCCTGATAATGCAGAATTTGACCCATGAGTGCATTTTACCCAAGGGTACAGACAGCAGAATGTTTACTGAGGACGGAGCATTTGCTGCTCCAGCTGTTCTCAGCGCTTACAGATACCACAGCAGTTTCAGTGCAGCGGCCACGTCTGAATTTGGGTCCTGAACGTCTTTATGAGGCAGCAGCTAAAGCCTTTCAATCGAGTCGGACAGGAGTGGGAATGAGCAAGACCGAGCAATTGGCCATATATGTGTAACTGCTGGCAATATGGTGGGTGAGATTTCATGGAGCAGACGAGATGGAACTGGGTCAAGCAAACAAGTTTTAAGACTACTACTGGCAGGTAGACCGGAGACCTCACTTTCAGTAAGAGGGAAAAATGACAGAAGTGATTTGCCGTTTGCCAGCAGATAAAAAAAAACTGCCTGCTGATGGATGCCACTTTTCACCATTTTATATTGTGGCACAGAGGACCCTGCTATTACAGAGAAATACAGTTACAACGCTAAACCTGTAACAAGTAATCGAAAAAATGTACGTAATGTAATGCAAATGAACCAAACGACTGGTAGAGTTCCAGTGAATGGAAAACACATTTTCAATAGGATCTGGGAGGCAGACTTCTTACCTCTCTGTACTGACAGTAGACCACAAAGGGTCTAGAGGGGGAGAGAAACTTCAGCAGACCCAGGAGAACTGGACAGGGGTGGAACCGGCTGGCAATCACCAACCTGCGAAGGAGATTTGGGAGGCATCAGCCGAGAGCAGACAAGACCGCATGATGGTTTTAACACACGTCACCATCCATCAATAAGACACAGTGCCCTTATAGAGACCCAGTGAAGGAAGGGGACGACAGGGCTGGTTAATGAAGAAAAATGCTGGCTAATCACCTTCCAGCACCTTGAAAATCGACACACGCAGCAAAACGCATGCTCTCGTGCTCTCAGTGCTGACAGCTGTGATGGGACTTCCTGACGGATGTTCATTCACTTCTGACTACTCCATACAGGGATGTCAGCATAAGTCATTTAGGACTGTTCCAAAACACTCTCATTTGTTATTTTAGTGTAGTGAGGGCAAAACCCGCAAAGGAAAGTCTTTCAATTGCCATGTTCTGTCATTTTAATCACAATAGTTAAAACCCAGCCCTTGTGTAATAATGGATAACAGCAAGTGATGTGTAGGCAAAACCATGAAAATGATGCTCTAATTACATTGCACTGGCCCCAAGGCAGTGAAACAGTCAATCAGCAAATAATCTGTGATTAAAATGAACAATCAAGGTCTATTTCCATGGTCGGCAACTAGTGCTGCACGATTAATCTAATCACAATCGTAATCGCGATGTCAGTTTGTACGATTACATGAACGCAAAACGCTGCGATTTAAATTATTAGTACATGGATTGAATTGGCAACATATCACTCATTCTCTCAAAGTTTGCGAGCTGACTGAAGTCTCACTTCAGTCGAATGTGACGTGTTTGGTCACATGACTTTCGATTCGGTTCAATGGAGACCTCAGATTTGTGACTTACATAGACATATGTGTAGATGTACTTCAATGTCGCCGCCATATTGCGACAGGCTCTGCTGTGGCGTGAAGCATTTGCATGTCTATGGAGAGAAGTGCATAAAAATGCCTCACTCTTGGGCTGTACAAACTGCTGTACGCTCCAAACCAGATCCCGGGGGATTACATTTCATAGGTAAGGCTGGACAATTGTTGTAAATATATTTGGCCATTATAAAATCCCGTTTTATAAGTCTGACCCTTAGCTAAGCTAGCGAAACTATGCATTCCTGTGTTCAAGTCAGCCTCCAAACAAAGTTTTGGCTAAACGTAGGCATTAACTATTTAGACTGTTCTTAGCGGTTTAGTTAACTTTTTTTCAAACTTTGAAGGTTTCCTAAAGAAATTCACCTCAGTTTACAAATCTTAACCTTAGCTAAGCTAGCAAAGCTATGCATCCCTGTGTTCAAGTCAGCCTCCAAACAACGTTTTGGTTAAACGTAAGAACTATAATATGGGATTTTATAATGGCCAAAAACAATCAAAACAGTTGTTTAGCCTTACCAGCGTTTGTCGTTTGACAGTAATGTAAAAGGTTTTTTGTGATTAATTAATTTAGTAGAATATTGTATTTTGAAAGCACTGGGCATTTCAAGATGTTCTAAGTAGTTTGTATGTTTCACTTTGAAATTAAACATTTCACTATTAGTAATTTGTATGCGACTTTTCTTTGATATACAAGCAAGTACCCTTTGTCATATCGCAATCGCATATCGCAATATTGATTTCAATAATTGCAATATGTCTTTTTTTTCCCCAAATCGTGCAGCCCTATCAGCGACCCACGTTGCTTTCATCCTTACACTGTGTCTCCGGAAATTAGTCATGTTATTGGCTTATTCATGCCCATACATGCTGGTTTCGTAATGCTCGCCTGTGCCTTCTCGTTGTGGAATCAGGCCCAAAAGGATCTTTGGGTGTTAAAGGTTTCCGTCCACAAGTCTAGGTGACTACTCAAATTTATAGGCTGGTGAGTCTGTCACAAACTTTGTTTAACCAAGGTGCTGAATGTCCAAACCATAAGATAAACAATCTATGTAACCATAGCAACATGATGAGAAGTAATTCTGTCTTTAGTATTAAATGTATTTAAAAAACAAAAAAAGTGTGATTTATCTAGTGTTTGTTGAGTGGTTACTCTGCAACGTGCAACATAATTGTTGGGTTGCAGGTACGCATTACATAACATTGGTATTGGTACAATAACTCAACTTTGACTTAACATTGTTTTGGTTCTTACTCTAGGGGAGCTATTGTTAAGTGCCGGCACTATGTGTGCTTGTTTGCTAGTACAAAGTTAAAGGTGTCCTCAGAATATGTACAGATATTTCAGTTAGCGAAAACTTATATAGAGAGTAGGGGTGAAAATTTGTCAAAAGAAAAATATATATATATATATATATATATATATATATATATATTTGCCACCAACAAATTTGATTGTTGATAATTCTTGCTAGATGTATCCAATGCTGATTATGTTCTGGTTGCAATGGCAATAAATGCAATAATTTCTGGTTTGGGCTTTTATGAAGCTGTAATTGTAGGCCTTGGGTCTGAGACTCACCTGAAAGTGAAATGATTGTTATTGTGAAACACTGCAGCACAGCACATGGTGGCACAGTGAAATGTGTCCTCTGCTTTTAACCATCACCCTTGGTGAGCAGTGGGCAGCCATGACGGGCGCCCGGGGAGCAGTGTGTGGGGACGGTGCTTTGCTCAGTGGCACCTCAGTGGCTTCAACCGGCAACCTTCTGATTACAGGTGCACTTCCTTACCCGCTAGACACACTTTCATACGTAAAGAAAATCTGGACCACAGCCAATCAGTGGCACGCCACGACCCTCACAATCTCTGATTGGTTTAGAATGTGACATAGGCCTAATATGTATCTATTCCTTTAACCACAGTGTTTAAGGAGAAAAATGTGAGGAGCCCCATGACTAGTGCAAACACTAGCAAACAAGCCTCAGACTGCATATAGCAAGTGGTCTGAAAATACTGCCCTAAAATGTTCATTAACTTTTTTTATTTAATTAAATTCCTCTCTATATATACATTTTATTTGAATAATAATAATTTAAAAGCTACAATACAAAAGACTGACCCATCTGCATTTCTGCCCTCCAGCTGAGCTGCAGCTAACGCCAGCTTTCTTCTCTTCTCCTCCATCTTCAACTTCTTCTCCTGAGACTGGACGCGCACACACGCACACACACACACACACACAAAAAGAAAAAACAAAACAAACATTTAGCATAAATTGATTCATAAAAAAGCATGCTGTTCTGGAATAAATAGGTTTCAGGGCTTCCAGCAACATTAAGAAGAGACAGACTGCTGCAATTCTTCAGTCGCTTAACAATGATTCAATGATTCAAAATTATGATATTTCTACAATGCCAACAACAAGCAACGTTCACACCTAGCAGACTGACAGCATCCGACATTTTTCTCCAGCATATCGCCTTCCTGTCGCAGATATGGGTGAATTAAATTGCTATAATGGACTTGGATAATAGAATGGATAAATCAGCCTCTCCTCCATATTGAATGCCTTGTTTCTAGTCACAACGCGCTGAGGTCAAAATGCAACAATCTTCAACTTTGACCGCAGTGTCTGCAGCGTGGAGCGTCGCTCGCCTCTTTAAAAACAATGAAAATCAGTCACAGCAACAGAAAACTTTCATGCAGAATCAACACGATCTTTATTCAGTAACGGCAGGTGGCAAACCATTTCTCCCAAAAATTTACTACATGGACATTTCAGAGCCACACATATGAACCAAATGTTTAGTTCAACTCAAATATAGTAAGAATGAAGATTTAGTGCTTATTAACTGTATTCTTTTGGATCATTTTTGGCACAGATGAATAATAGAATGGGCGGAACCATGCACTGTAAATGGTCAAAAATCAATAATAATGCGTGACTAATAATAATTTAAAAAATGTATTTCTGTTATCCCCAATTTCAATATGATTATGTGTGTATGCATTATTTGATAGAAAAAAAAATAAGAACACAATTTACTTGTGACCTGTGCGACTGTACCTCTGAATTGATGGATTTTGACCTTACCTTCATCTCTCGCCGCCTTTCTCTTTCCTTCCGATCTTCCTCATCCACCTTGACCCCTGGAACTTCTGAGCTGGTTTCCATCTCCTGTGTTAACGGGCTCGCTTCTTCTCTTGGACCTGACTCAGAGGGGTCCTCAATACGGTCACTAGACTCATCTGGGCTTCCACTGCTGTGGTTGGTGTCCATATCCTTACTTTCCAGGTCCAGTTTACCGCCGAGCAATGCATTCATCTTACACAGAGGGAACTCGTACAGAGTGTCGTGGAAGTGAGGGGGGAAACCGAAGCTCTCCATGCCAGCTCGAGTTGGACCTCCCCCTGGGTACATCTGTATTACAGTGCCGTACCCTAGGAGACCATGTAACACACCAGAGTGCAGGTAAATAACCCAAACCATGGACCCCACAAAAACACCTGCCCCATATGGTATATACTAATATACTGCGCTTCAAACAATACATAGTCAGCTGACTACTCTTACAAACGAATCCTGAACGTTAAGATCTCACTTCAAAAGGATGGGCAAATTTCTTGAGATGCAGAGTATAAATATAATTAACAGGGGGTATCTTACTGGCTGACTGGGCCACAGTTTTTGTGTCTTAAAAATGGAATGATGGTACAATAGAACATTCTTGCAGAAGCATCTGCATTAGCCGAAGCTGGCTACAATGATAAATATTCACATTGGTGAAAAAAAGGAAACCACAGAATCATTTACAACTCTTGAATCTAACCAAACTCTTTAATCTAAGCAGCCACCTTTGGCAGACAACACAGATGAACACACTTGTTGAATTCTTACTACAATGTAGATTACATTTTCTACACAAAGTTCTTCCCAAGTGTGGTGTATAAGTTCCCATGAATGTGATCCACTTGTAAACTGCTTTGATTAATCCCAAGCGAATGACACAAATACTGTTTTTCACAAGTTTTGCCTCTTTTCGTCAGTTGTTTCTGTGGTGTATTGAAGTATAATTACAAGCATTTGATATGTTTCAGGCTTTTATTGACAATTACATCAAGTTTTTGCTAAGAGTCAATATTTACAGTGTGTGTAACTCGCTCTGACATGCTGTCAATCAACTCCTGGGCCAAATTCTGCCTGATGGCGACCCATTCCTTCATAATCAGTGCTTGGAGTTTGTCAGAATTTGTGGGTTTTTGTTTGTCCACCAGTCTCTTGAGGATTGACCACAAGTAAATAAAGGTCCAAGGAGTTTGGCCTTGTTCTTCACCAAACTGTTCTTGGATGGTTGGGAGAAGTTGCTGTTGGAACATGTTTTGGTTCCATTCTTTATTCATGACTGTGTTCTTTGGCAAAATTGTGAATGAGACCACTCGCTTGGATGGTCTCAGGATTTTTTTTTTTTTTTTTTTTTTTACTGTTGGCACAAGACAGGACTGAGGGTAGTGCTCACCTTTTCTTCTCCAGACTTTACCCCAGTCCTCAGCAGTCCAATCCCTGTACATTTAGCAGAACATCAGTGTGTCCTTGATGTTTTCTTGGAGAGAAGTGTCTTCGTTGCTGCCCTTCTTGACACCAGGCAATCCTCCAAAAGCCAGCTGTGCCATCCCTGTGCCAGCTGTGCACTGGTGGCACCCCGATCCCGCAGCTGAATCACCTTTAGGAGACGGTCCTGGCGCTTGTTAGACTTTCATGGTCACCCTGAAGCCTTCTTCACAACACTTGATCCTCTCTCCTTCAAGTTTTTGATGATCTCATAAATGGTTGATTTAGGTGCAATCTTAGTAGCAGCAATATCCTGGCCTCTTTATGCAACGCAATGATGACTGCACGTCTTTTCTTGCAGGTAACCATGGTTAACAGAGGAAGAACATTGATTTCAAGAATCACCCTCCTTTTAAATCCAGTCTGCTATTCTAACTCAATCAGCATGATAGAATGATCTCCAGCCTTGTGCTCCTCAACACTTTCACTTGTGTTAACGTGAAATGATCTCAGCAGTTCCTTTTGTGGCAGGGCTGAAATGTTCTGAAAAGTTATTTTTCATATATTCACGGCAAAGAGGGATATATCATATATATATAGAATCACTCTTCATAACATTCCGGATTATATGCAAATTTCCATAATAAAAACAGAAGCAGCAACTTTGTGAAAACCTGTATTTGTGTCACTCAACATTTTTGACCATGACTGTACACGCTGACACTGCGACATCCTCTGTAGAAGTATTGTAGAATGTACAATGTTTACTAATTTCAATGAAATTCAAGGCTAATTATTGTCACAACCCAGACTATCAAAGTTCAGTTTATATGTGTTATTTTGAATAGTGCATCAGGCTTAATTAAAATATTCATACAATGCACCACATTTTAACTAAGTACTGATTGACTAAGTCACTAAGATTGAGTTGCTTTAGAGGTGGGACAAACCCCATCATTGTGACACTTAACCGTACTTATTGTAAGTCGCTCTGGATAAGGGCGTCTGATAAATGCCACAAATGTCATAGGAAATAAACAGACAGAAGGGAAATAAAGTTCCGTACCTCCCAACCTCTCCATGACTGCGCCCAGCACCAGGCCAGCGCACGTTTCAAACACGATCACTTTACTGCCAGCACGTATGTTCCCCAGAGTCAGCATTTGGGCCAGCGTGTCATAACGAAGATGGCTGGGGAGCAGTTTAATTATAACTTAAACCATATGGACCATGTGGATTGCATGTTTAACCCCTTTGTGCACCGCACCCTGGTGATTTGCGCCGCCGTCTAAATAGTAGCCAGTTGTTCTAGTCGAGGGTGGTAGTAGCCTAGTGGGTAACACACTCGCCTATGAACCAGAAGACCCTAAATTGCTCCAGGGGGGGACTGTCCCTGTAACTACTGATTGTAAGTCGCTCTGGATAAGGGCGTCTGATAAATGCTGTAAATGTCCTGAAATGTCCTAGTCACAATGTATTAAAAAAAAAAAAAAAAAAAAAACCTACAAGTGTATTTCAAAAAACAAACTTTATAGAACTATTAGATCTATAGTTTTGTGGGCCCAAGCGTTGTTTTTCACCATCTGCACAAAACTTAAACCCGATGAATTGTTCGATGATAAACAAAACAAAAAAAAAGATGATAATTGCATTTAAATAGAATTAGTTAAAAACAGGCTGAAATAGTGATTATTGGCCCAGTGCACAAAGGGGTTTAAGTTTTTATGTGATACCCACCAGACTTTCCCCCATTCTCTGCCATGGTACATTAAGGCAAGAATCCGTGCTGTAGGCTTCAGGATGGTGATGCTGCTCTCATACCTGTTCATCATGCAAAGTAGGTTAATCAACTTGTTCGTGTTGGCATGAACAAGCACAAACTTGAATCCCAAATCCCACTAACTACAACTGTGCAAGACACTTCACCCTAAGTTGCTCATGGGGGGGACTGTCCCTGTAACTAAGGGCGTCTGATAAATGCTGTAAATGTAAATGAATGTACCTGAATAGCCAGGATGTACTTACTTTTTCTTTTTTTTCTTAATGTATTTCTCCTGAGCAAATTCAGTTTTGTCCCGAAACGTTGTACTATTATCAATAAGGTGTTGGATGATTTCCTTAAAAGCAAGCACAAAAAAAGGAGACAAATAACCTACTTAAAAGTGATATGGGTAATATGCACTGTGTGTATCAATTCCTCGATTGCAATGAACACATACCTGGCCTTTTAACCCCTTCTCTTTTAAAGACTCAATGTCATCCTTGGTGAGTTTCTGAGATCTGCCATCGTCTACTATATTTCTGTTATCAGTCCCTGCTTCCTTGGCATCTGGAATAAGAAAGAAAGAAAAACCACGTGTATAGATGGGCTGGTTGAACTCTCTTCGTCCGCCAGCCTGCGAAGGCCCTGACCTGAGGCGCTCTGTGTGCCTTTTGGCGCTTGTGGCTTCAGCGTCCCGCCGGATTCAACTTCAAACGTCGTTCCATACAGCTGGCCGACAGCATTGTCCAGAAAGAACCACTGCTTCTCGAAAACCACCTTCCTGAAACAAGAGAACCACCATACACACATAAAAAAGGCAGACATTTTAGGTAGTATCTCTTTGAACTGACGGAACAATGCACAAAGCTCTGAGATGTTGTTAATATTACTATTTGGGATGTTAATATTTTGTGAGAAGGTTACAGCAGTTTTGTTTTTTTTACATTGTTCAGTAAATTACTGTTTAATAAAGAAAAGAAAGGAGACATGTACTGCTTCTTTTATCCCTGATTCCAATTTAAAGATGACAATTTAAGATACAACACAATATACTGTAAAAATGTGCTACATTTTTATGAAATTGCCTGCGAGCTAATATAGCAAATTTGCCCCCCACACACGGAGGAAAAGGATTAACATCCCACCGCTTGCTCTGGATCTGCACGGATTTATACACATCGCCGCGTTTCAGAACGACGTAGTCACCATTCCGAACGCGAAACGCAGCGTCGGGGTCGTCTCCGTCGTTCGCCATTAAAAGACCTGACGGCAGTACGAAGGAGCCGGTTAACGACAAGCCGGACACTTGATCCTTTTCAACAGGGGAAAAAAAAGAACGTGAAGGATAAATACAATTCCAGCGATCTCTCTCGCACGTGTAAACCACCCGGCGTTTCCTTAGCAAACAGGGGAAAGCAATCAACCCGGATCCCGGTGCCAGGCAGTAAAGCCGAGCACAGAAACGTCGATCACAGACTTGGCGCAACTGAATAACCCACACGAGCATTGCTGCGTACATACAGTACAGTACAGGCCCAAAGTTTGGACACACCTGCTCATTCAATTTTCAGTTTTCTTTATTTTCATGACCATTTACGTTGGTAGATTCTCACTTAAGGCATCAAAACTATGAATGAACACATGTGGAGTTATGTACTTAACAAAAAGTGGAGACCTGACCTCCACAGTCACCGGACCTGAACCCAATTGAGATGGTTTGGGGTGAGCTGGACCGCAGAGTGAAGGCAAAGGGGCCAACAAGTGCTAAACACCTCTGGGAACTCCTTCAAGACTGTTGGAGAACCATTTCAGGTGACAACCTCTTGAAGCTCATCGAGAGAATGCCAAGAGTGTGCAAAGCAAGACAAAGGAGTTAATAGTGGACTTCAGGACAAAGCAGGAGAGGACCTACCAGACCCCTGTTATCAACAGGAGCCCAGTGGAGAGAGTGGACAGCTTCCGTTACCTCGGTGTTAACATCACGCAGGACCTGTCATGGTCCTGTCACATCAACACCGTGGTGAAAAAGGCCCGGCAGCGTCTTTACCACTTCAGACGCCTGAGAGACTTCAGACTGCCCTCCAAGGTGCTCAGGAACTTCTACTCCTGCACCATAGAGAGCATCCTGACGGGAAATATCTCAACCTGGTTCGGGAACAGCACCATGAAGGACAGGCGAGCACTACAGAGGGTGGTTCGATCAGCCGAACGAATCATCCGTACCAAGCTCCCTGACCTTCAATCTATCTACAGCAAACGGTGCTGCACCAGGACCAGGAAGATAGTGAAGGACCTCACCCACCCCAACAATGGACTCTTCTCTCTGCTGCGATCAGGGAAGCGCTTTCGCTCCCTGAAGTCCAACACAGAGAGAATGAGGAGGAGCTTCTTCCCACAGGCTGTCCAAGCTCTCAACAACAGTATATAGAACTCATGCACTTTCACCTCCAATCACTCCGGACTCTTTTGCACAAAATCACTTTGCACAAAATGACTCTGCGCTTTTTACCTTACTGCTCTTTTTTTTTTTTTTAATGCCTCTTTTTCTCTTTTCTTTAAACATTGTAAAAAAAAAAAAAAAAAACTGTAACTCATTTGCACACCTTCACCCAACCAGTTACACATATTTTATGTTAAAGGCGTAAAAGTGTAATATTTGGTTATGTTTGCGATATTTGCATATTGGTTCATTGTTTACTTGCAACATTTGCAATACTGTGGTCTGTAGCAGTCGCAAAAAACATTTCACTGCACATCATACCGTGTATGACTGTGTATGTGACAAATAAAATTTGAATTTGATTTGAATTTGAAGCAGTAATCAGAGCAAAGAAACTACAATATGATATTTATATAATATAAATATTTTATAATATTTATAAACCTTTATAAAACATTATTTCATCTTTTTTTGTTAAGTAAATAACTCCACATGTGTTCATTCATAGTTTTGATGCCTTCAGTGAGAATCTACCAATGTAAACTTATATCAAACTATTATGTATTACATAATGTAATGTAATCCTTGAATTGGTGTAAGAACATTGCTCTACTTCTGTCTGTATCTTCAAATGCAAGCTGTGCATATTGTATTTCATTATTTTAAAGATAATGTCTTTTTTAAATCATGCATCACACTCAGTAGTAAATACAAAATATTTTTTTTCTTTCGTCATTGTAGCAGTGAGACTTTGTACAATGAAAATTGTAATTATAATAAAGAAAAATGCAATTAAAATAAAATTTTTTATTTAAGTTTAATTTAAAAGTGAATAAAATATGTACCAACAGGGCATGTACTGGGAAAAGAGGAACAGCACTGAGACGAATTTCTGTCTGCCATTCGCTGTCTGTTCCAGTTCACCTGAGAGATGTAATGAAGTCCATGCCGAGCCAGTACTTCTCAACATACCGCCCCACCAGTCAGGGGTGGGGCAGTGGTGGCATAGCGGTTAAGGAAGTGGCCCCTGAGCAAATCACCATCCCCACACACTGCTCCCCGGGCGCCTGTCCTGGCTGCCCACTGCTCACCAAGGGTGATGGTTAAAAGCAGAGGACACATTTCATTGTGTCACTGTGTGCTGTGCTGCAGTGTTTCACAATGACAATCACTTCACGTTCCAGGGTTTATATGCAGGTGATTTTCAAAATATAAATAATAATAGAACAACAATTGAAAAGGGTGTTTAAAATAATTAATATTAAACAATTCCATAATTTGTTTCCTTTAATAGATCCATAATATATTAAAACCAAATGTATAATTATTAATTGATTTATTTGAGAATAATTCAAATAAAATAAGGAAATAATGTGTTAATGCAATAATACTTTTTAACTACAATTATTACAAAAAAAAAAAGATTTAGATCTATGGATTTGTTCTGAGATCTTTAAAGAATGTGCGTTAATCAAATTCAAGCACCAATGCGGTGAATAAGAACAAATTTTGAATGAAGAGACTACTTTCACCACTGCTATTCCAGTGTCTTTTATTGCATTGTAATAATCCCACACACCCTGAAAAGGGGGAAAAAGTGTTTTCTGATACCATTAACATTTCATTATTGCTGAAATGATCCAAAAGCAAAATAAACAATAATAGTTAGTGCTGGTTCTAAATGTCCAGAGGAAGAGTCAAACAGAGCATGGAGAAAGCGGTTGATCAGTTTTTTAGGGTCTTGTCATGAACAACAGGAAGCACTTTTATAGACGTTTATGCATTTTTGGACAAAATACCCAGGAACTCAATTCCCTCAGCACAGATTCAGTATTAAAGTTCACAGTATTAGGAATGCTCTGGACACATAATGACTTCTCTTTATGCAGCAGTAATAACAGCGTAATCTTCAGGGTCCACTCCCATTTTAAGATTAGTTTGCTTTGAGAACAAGACTTTGACCCATCAAAGTCCTTTGATGCTGATGTAGCTGGACACTGTCACCAACATCCATGACTGCATTGTCTGCACGGCTTCCAGTTCAACCACTGGTCACCCTCGATTGTTTGGGGCAAAATTACTCCTGTCCTCCGGTAAGCTTGTGGAACAGCTCTTCATCTAATGTCTCGTTTTGATCTTTGGAGCGCGTTGACAGGAAAATGTAGCCTCCGATGTACTCATGAACAACCTTGCAGTCACAGCTTAAGCAGGCAAATGCCAATGATATACCTTGGTCAAAGTCAATAGTTACCTGTAAAAGAATTAATTAGGTTATTTCACTTATTGCCTCACACTGACTCTGGTGGAAAGGGTGTGGTCAGTAAATACAGAACAAGAGATATCAGTCAAGTTATCAACATACTCCGTTGACCTTCATTTATTTAAACAGGTTTGGGTAAACTTCTAAAACCTCACCACAAAATTAAAAGTGTTAAATAATTTGTATATACAAATAAAGATAAATAATTTAACATGTCATTAGATTACCTGTTTGATCTCCCAATTAACATTCCATTGCTTCATATTGGAGAACCTCAGTGTTGTGGTTGGTGTTCCAGTTGATATGTCAATTCGAATCAGGCGATTGAAGGAAATGCCAAGGATCTCATCTTTTTTGGATCCCCTGAAGCTGTGACAGTCGCACAGTATAAGGAATTACTGTTTGCTGACAAAGCATGGCAACAATTCCAGTTTTTGCAAAATGTATAATTACCGAACAACGTAGTACTTAATGCCAAACTCTGGCAACGACTGCCAGGCTTCTATGAACCGCATCTTTGCATCCATGAGGGACAACGATGACATGTTCTGATGGGCTTCCAGGATCTTTGTTGTAAGCTGCCATCACACCGACAACATGGACGTTATGGCCAACACTGTGGATTTTACCTTCATATGAGTCAGTGGTGTCAGTGATTTTTGTGTCCGACTTACTTGTTTCATTTTGTACTTCTTGGCATAGCGTGGGGAAACAAAGCACTCAGAGTTCATCTCCATTGAGTCCAGGTCAGGAGCGGTTTGACCAGGTGTGGGTGCAAGACTCTTCATTTGCAGAAATGACCGGATGCTTTTCACTTCTTGCTTATAAGAGCTGTAAGCCATGGTCTTCCCCTTGGAGGCCAGGATACAAGCAGCCTTCCACTTGGCATACTGTTTCTCCTTCACCAAGATCACAATGGAAGGGTTAATGAATCAGTTGATAAGTGAGCATCACTAGGTCAGCAGATTTCAAGCAGAAGAAGACTAAACTTTTTCAGGAGAACTAGACTTATATTAAAGAAAAAGATTGTCCAAGAATCCTGTTAAACAGCACTAAAATAAATAATTACAAAATGGTTATTCAGTTTCAGCATTCATGTATAATTGAAAATGTTATGGTAATTAAAGGTAAGACATGTTAATTGAGAGCTTAAGCCAAAAGTATGTGATTCTGTAGGTCCATCGATATGAAGTTCACCAATTGGGATTCAAATGTCAAATCTTGACATTCCAAATATGCTGCACTGGACTGCAGAGAAGGATCTATGTACATCTATAGCCCATTCTTACAAAACTATTTGTTTAACTGCACGCCGAACAGAGCATTAACTGATATGAGACAAAGAAAATTACATTGTCACAGCGGATATAGACTTCATTCATGCCATCTGCCACAGGAATCAACAATTTGATTCCAAACTTCTTTTCTGTCACATTGACATCTGGAACAACTTCACAGCCTGAAAAACAATTACGAAGAATTGTGAAGAAATTTTAATTGTGAAGAAAATTGTTTAAAAGTCATTTTACGGTAAAAGTAAAGAAAAGTAATTACCCCTGAGATGGAACTGCTCAATGGGCTCTCCATGAGATGCCTCCTTGTTCTTATAATAGGATATTGTGGTGTCCTTAAAAACAAACCAGTACTCTTTGTATGGTTTCAGTGTCAGTCGTTTTGGTCTGTAACATGTAAAGGAAACAAAAATCCGTCATGGTTGTAGACCAGGTTATGATTTAGCAATGAGAGTCCTTATCTAGGTCAAGATCAATGGGAGCCTGGACAAGAACCACCTGTCCATCCCAGGATCAAAACACAGGCACCAATATCAATGTCATTAATTCACCAAACCACATGTTTTTGGACTGTGGGAGGGAACAGAATACCTCAATAGAAACAAATTATGGAATTCCTCAACTAGGCTGCTCAGGTCAGGACCCCTCAGTGCAAGCACCTATGTTACTTGGTCTTGATTTCTGTGTCTATGCGTTTTTTTTGTATGAATCAGTGAAATATTTGATCACTCCATGGGCCTCATCATAGAGTTTGTAAATGAAGTTATTTCACCTGAAGAGTCTGAGGGAATCTGCCAATTTTGGGATATCTGTGATGTCTTCCTGTAATTGGGATAAGAAGGTGTTAATGCATACCACTTAACAGAATGAAAAAAGTGAAAAAATACATTTTCAGAAGTGTACATACCAAAATACTATCTGCATTTCCACCTTCCAGTGTCATCTCTAAGTTCGAGAGTGCAGCCTCAACTTCATCAACATCCTGTTCATTTGAAAGGTCGTTTGGCTCTGATGACATCGTCAACTTGCATATGTGATACTAGAAAATTGAGAAAGCAAAGTTCATTCACAGAAAATTGGTGCAACATTATACAACTTTTGTTACTACTTTAAAGCAATTGCTAAGAATGTTTTGCAATTTTGGTATCCCAAACAAAAAAACATTTTCAACCCAGTGGTGGACAGTAAAAAAGCAAAATGTAACTTGTTTCTGTTGCTTTTTCTTATATCGCTACTTTAATAAAGTATTTCTACATGATGAGACTTTTTACTTTAACTCAGATTTCTTACCTTTTACTCTACATTATAGAAAAAATGATGCTTCTGTCTAATAATATCAGATGGATAAAAATTATACAATTCAAAACTAAGAAGCATGCAGCAAGTGCCTGACTATGTAAGGGAATACATGAATAAAATATAGAATTATGTATAATGCCACGGCGAGTTTAGAAGATGGACACTTGACATTGGTTTAAAAAGATGAGTATAAATAAATGACAAGAAATGGCGTGCAACAACAGACAGCTTTCAAATCAAAACTGCACACGGGAAACAATGCAGGACAACGTGTGAGAATGGATGCCGCCTGGTTGTGGCCAATGGGCATCACATTATGTATGAAGTTCTCAAATCTTCTGAATTGATAAAAACACACAAGCCCATTATAGTAAATCGTTTACTATACAAACGTAAAGCAGGATTTTACTAAACTTTTTCTAAACCCCTGGCCCAACAGGTGGCACCAACTCACTTTATGGACTTCCTGATTTCCCCACGTGTCTCTAATCTGGTGTAATTAGAAGAAAGATAAATGTTGGTCTTTTTCTTCACTCTCCTGTCATGCTTTTGATCCAAATGTATGCTGAGTTGCCCTCTGCTTTTGTTTTGTGCATTTCTGGCCATTGCCCTGTGCTTATTTTTCTTTTCATTAGTATCAGACTAATTGACGACCTTTTACTAAAATATTGGGGAGGAATCATTTCAACTTGTTTAAGTAAGAGTCCTGCTCCAAAAAAAGAACAGAACATGCATGCTACTTTTACTACTGATATTTAAGTAGATTAAGTAGACAAATACTTTTTTACTTTCACTTATGTGGATGTTTAAATGCAGGACTTTTACTGGAGTAATATTTTACCTTGGGTACCTCTAGTTTAACTCTAGTACACGGTTTAAAACTTCTTCTAAATTCTTCCACTGGAATGTCTACTGACGTTGTTGTGAGGAGAAGTTTACCTGCAGGGAGGCAAACATCAGCATCTCTTCCTCTGTACAGTCGATTTCCTCCAGCAGGATGGACCAGCGTGCCTGCTCATACAGCTGAGTTATCCTGACCGCGTCGTACTGCAAACAGAGAGTTCGAGAGCTGCAATAACTGACAGGCACTAAGTTGTTGACTGGGAATTGCATTTTGAATGTTTCGGTGACGTGGTTTAAGATCATTTTCTATAATGTGCAATATGAACTGTGATAACCTCACACAGGCTTTGCTCACCTTAGGATTCAGGTCAAAGAAACAGTGGTACTTGAAGCGCAGCAGTAGCCTTTCATTCTCTTGAATATCCTGTTCCATTAAAGAACGAGAGGAGTCCAGCCACCTGCCAACACAACAACCACACGCCACCAGCATGAGCCTAGACAGCACAGACCACAAGTCCATTCCATTATACAGTAATAGAGCAATTGTGGAATTTCAGCCATTGGTGGTTTATTCGTTTTTGGCAATTCAACCTCTTTACATTGGATCAAAACTTTATAATACATGGATTATTATTTAACTAACAAATAAAATGATTAATAACCCAATTAGCTCTTTAAGCGTTGTAGTAGTTGTTTATCTTGAAGTTGAGCTATTCCACTACTACCATCATGTGACTCCAGTCGTGTGACTGGTACGAATGCGGAATTGGGTGACATTTGTCATTTAATCATGCTGAACAGGTGCTTGGTGCTCAGCATGTTACTCGACTCAGCATCTGCAAGTAAGCCTGATTCTTTTTTCACCCCTTGTCTCGCCTTGTCTCCTTCCCCTGTGTTTTTCAGTGGAGCACAGTCTGGTGCTGGAATGGGCTAGAGGGGAATGGCAAAGCTTTAATAACCACTTTGGGTTTTATTTTTGAGCTGCAGCCACAACGCTACCCCTCAGATCGGGTGAAATATGAAAGTGAAGTGATTGTCATTGTGAAACACTGCAGCACAGCACACGGTGCCACAACGAAATGTGTTCTCTGCTTTTAACCATCACCCTTGGTGAGCAGTGGGCAGCCAGGACAGGCGCCCGGGGAGCAGTGTGTGGGGAAGGTGCTTTGCTCATCGGCACCTCGGGATTTAAACCAGCAACCTTCTGAACCTTCTACAGGGCCGCTTCCTTAACCGCTAGGCCACCACTGCCCAAAGAACCGCCATTCTTCTTTCCCTGCTGACGGGACCTGCTGATGAGTGGTCTGAAGCATGCCTCTCCTCCGCCTCGGCCTAAGTAATTACCTACAGGGCATTGGTGGATGAATTAAAGTACACCTTCTGCCATCCAGATGGCATAGACGACGTGACCTCCCAACTGTATCACCTCCGTCAGGCTAGCGCCAGAGTTTCATAACGCTGGCAGCAACGACCACTCTAGATGTTGCAGTGCTGAAGAGGCTGTATTACGATGGTCTGGCTCTGCGCCTCCACCATGAGATTGTCAGCTGGAAGACGCCTGGCCCTTAGGATAGATCCAGTACCCGGAGTGGTTCCACACCATCGCCTCAGTCTCCATTCTCGCCCCCCCAGACCAGTGAGCAGCCGCTTCGACCCACCTGCATGCAGCTCGCCCGAACCACCCTGGACAATTCATCAATCCTGTGCTCCAAGACATGCTGGGGTGATGGGTTACCTAGATGCCTACCTGGACGATGTCCTGGTTTATTCCACCTCACTGGGAACCCATGTGCAGCATGTGAAGGGACTACTTCGCCACCGACTGTAGAGTAAGTTGGAGAAATGCGCCTTTCACCAGCGCTCCACCACCTTCATGGGGTTCATCATCTCACCCCAGGGGGTGGCCATGGAGCCTCAGAAACATGGTCCCTACCCACGACGCTTAAACAACCGCAATGGTTTCAGGGTGTCATGGCCACCTACAGTCCACCAGGCCGACCACCAACCCTTACACACCCAAACCATCAATACCTGGTGGTGTGCAGCTTTGGCTGAGGTACGGCATATAGTAAACGGTGATATACTCACTCACTCTTTTTGTGCCATACCGCCATTGGGGTTCCACAAATGTACATTGCTACATTCGCTCTCTCAATCTGCTCCATAATCCTTGCATGACAACTATTAGGGGGATTTAACTCAAAATTTGTAGATGGAAGTCATTCGAGATCAGAGGAATATGTATTTCGTGCACAATTACCCAGAATTAATGATGGCTTTGTCCACAAACTGCAGGGGCTGGTACATCTTGGCAAGCTCATCTGGGGCCACGTTCAGCAGACTAGTGGCCAGGGGATGCTGGGGGTTGTACTGGACCCCGTTTTCTGTCTGAAAAGTCTTGCTGGTGCTGTAGAAACCTGGGCTGCCTGCAGAAGAGACTTTTTCTTTAGCCCTTATTGGACCCCCCCAAAAAATGTACAGGTAAAAACAAACAGAATTGTGCAAAAAAATTAAATCAAACAGGAAAAGTATGAAAGACTACAGAAAACAAAAGACATTAGGGAACAAATGAACACTAATTAGGGCGGGTTAACCCAACCTGGTCCTGCAGCACGTAGTGAAAAATTTGTCTCTCTGGCTGCACCGTCTCATTTTTTTACATTTACATTTACAGCATTTACCAGACGCCCTTATCCAGAGTGACTTACAATCAGTAGTTACAGGGACAGTCCCCCCCCTAGAGCAACGTGAGTTGGGGAGGGGAGTGTGAGGGACAGGCGATCGGCAGGAGAAGGCAGAGATAGTCGATGCACAGAGGGAGCGTTCAGGCGGATCAGTACGGTTCAGGCAGCGGTCAGCAACGGGAAATCAAACGGACAGAAACACAAAAGTCATAAGTCGAGGGCAGCAGAAGAGGTTCGTATTCCAATATAGGATTCGACTCTGGTCTTTGTTCAGGTTTTCAGCAGCACCAGGTTTAATCCACAAATGTAGAGCGGGTGAGTATCCAAGATGGCTGCCAGGCTTTAAGGCCTAGGCTGACCTCGCCCGCTTCTGCTTCTGAGTTGTTGTCAGTGCACTCAAAAAAATTATTTGTTGGGTCTTCTGGTTCACAGGCGAGTGTGTTACCCACTAGGCTTCTACCACCCTCCCTCCGGTCTCAGCTTACCTCACCTGTATCCCCTCCTCCTGAATCAAACCAACACTCCACAAAAAAAAAACTGTATATATAGTAGTGGTGGGCCGTTATCGGCGTTAACGTGCTGCGTTAACGTGAGACTCTTATCGGCGATAAAAAAAATATCGCCGTTAATCTATTCACAAAGTTGGGTTGGGAGCTGGGTCTATACTACGCAAGCTGTTGTGCCGGAGCTAAATGGTTACACTAGATTTAGAAGTATATTTCTTCTTTCTTGTGTCTTTTAGTTTCCTATTTCCTAAAGACCTTTATTTTTTATTTTGTATACCTAGCGGATGTATACCTGCACTGTAGGGGGCGAGAACGAGTCTTCGAACTGTGAAATTACTAGAGCTGTAATACTCGGATCCTTTTAAGGATTCGGCTCCCTCTGAGTCACTCACTAAACTGATCCGGGTGTGTGAGTCACTTGAGTCACTTGAGTGGAGCGCTAACCCGCTCTCTGATCCGGATGCGTGAGTCACTTAAGTCACTTGAGTCAGTACGCACCCGGATCAGAGAGCGGGTTAGCGCTCCTGGCGGTTAACTTCCTCTACAACCGGACTCATGTAAACCAATATATTGGAGTTTACAATTTGGACATGGTGTAGTTAGGACTCAAAGGATTCGGTTCAATGGAGACCTCAGATTCGTGACTCATGAGTCATTTAAAGGATCGGGGCAATTTACCCGGGTGAGTCATATTTTCGCACAGCTCTAGGAATTACCACATCACGTGTCATGGAAACATGGATGCAGCTATGAAGCCGCCGGGTTTGCTTCAGGGAAGATTTATTTTTAAGATTAATCTAGATTCATTTAGATTGCTATAGATTAATCTAAATTAATTTAGATAGCTGTAGATTAATCTAGATTAATTCCAAGATTACAGTGAGATTAATCTAGATTAAGAAAATTAATATATGCCCACCTCTAATACACACACACACACACACACACATTAAAACTACAATATGATATACACAGAAAACAAAAGGACAAAAATGACACACCCCAAAATATTTACAATCATATGCTAATCACACACAAAAAAGTGACCAAAACACCTACACCAAAACCTTCAAACACCCCCAGTGATGGTATCCCCCATATACCAAAACACCTGGACCTGACACCCAAAAACAGTAACAAGCAGCCAAGATTTTATCATGCTGGCAGAACGCCACTTGCGTACTCTGAGCGTCATGCCGTGACAAATAGATACAGAGAACTATTCACAGTGGAAACAATCTTCGGAAGTACCAACGTTATAAACCGCATTAAAAAAGGCTGGATAGGTTCATGACTGATAAAATCTCACACCCAACGGACTGTCCGTGACCCTTCTTTTGGATTATCCTATTCTGGTCCTGATTGCTACTGATTATACCGACCAACCACTGCCTCAGCCTCCGACACACCAAGCCCTCCAGTTACCAAACGGCCTCGACTGACGATTTTCCAGCCAGCCTCCTTCAGCTACAGCTACGTCACGCTAGATCCGGTCTCCTCTTTATGTGCACCGTGCCTTCCTCCCGCTGCGGAGTGAACCCCAGGACCAAGCGCGTCTGCTCACAATAGTAACTGCACTTCATTGGTGGTTTGGTAGACAGAATGGTAGAATATATAACATTTTATATGTTTGTGCGTAATAAACAGACACATGACCCAGTCTATAAGTTGGAAAAATGAACAAACAAAGCATTTGTATAGGTTTACCTGAGGCTCCTGTAGCTGTGCTCCCAACAATATCTGCTGTCAGCAGGTCATCCACGACCCAATCAGGAGTCTTGTCTTTCTTCTTCTTCTTCTTGGGGTCATCTGGTAGTCTTAAGAGTGATAACTCTTCTGGTCTGCTTATATCTAAGAATTGAGAATATTTAAGATGAACACATTAAACATTAATTTTATGCAACATACTCTTCAAATGACCAAAAGTAATTAAGTGTTTTAAAGCGAGGGTTATTTAAATGTCAGAACCAGAGGTGGAATGAGCAGGTGGCTGGAGTCAGTGAGGGGAAGAGCGGGTGGGGAGAAAGTGCATCTCGCTTCGTGGCGTGAGAGGCACGCCGAGGCTGGGGAGACTGCGCCCATATCGCGGCCGAATGGAATATAAACGTGGGTGGTCTCGATGGGTAAGTCTTTACTGGGGTGGTAGTAGCCTAGTGGGTAAGACACTCGCCTATGAACCAGAAGACCCAGGTTCAAATCCCACTTACTACCATTGTGTCCCTGAGCAAGACACTTAACCCTAACTTGCTCCAGGGGGGGACTGTCCCTGTAACTACTGATTGTAAGTCGCTCTGGATAAGGGCATCTGGTAAATGCTGTAAATGTAAAATGTTCACGGGTGCCGGGGATTCCAGTGAGTTGGGGAGGGGAGTGTGAGGGACAGGCGGATCAGTGCGGTTCAGGCAGCGGTCAGCAACGGGAAATCAAACGGATAGAAACGCAAAAGTCATAAGTCGAGGGCAGCAGAAGGTGCTGGTATTTGTTCAGGTTTTCAGCAGCACCAGGTTTAATCCACAAATGTAGAGCGGGTGAGTATCCAAGATGGCTGCCAGGCTTTAAGGCCTAGGCTGACCTCGCCCGCTTCTGCTTCCGAGTTGTTGTCAGTGCACTCAAAAAAATTATTTGTTGGGCTAACGTAATTCAATTATGACACCTATTTTCACACATTTGAATTATGCTATTTGAAACTAAGGCAGGCAAATAGGACCCTTGTGTGGAAATAGGTGCCAACAAATTATTTTTTTGAATGTGGGATTATTCACTCGCCCCCTGTGGCGGGGAGGGCTGCTCAGACCCATCAGAATGTTTATACACACATTCTCTCCCCACCCCCCAAGTTAAACATAATGTAAAATGTTTAAAGCAACACACTCACTGCAGATTTTGCAGATTTCAGCTACAGTCTTGAACACCACGGTGGAGTAGCTGACGCTGAGCCGCACCGTCTTCATGTTGGGCAGCTGCAGGCAGAGGAACTTGTGCTGGGGGGTGTAGTGCAGATCGGCGTCTGCCTGGATGCCGTACTTGTCCAGGGTCCAGTGGGTCTTCAGCAGCCAGCACCTCTTCTGCTCCCACCAGATGGCATGATCTGACCAATCTTGAGGAGCCCCTGGCAGCAGCACAAACACAATTTTTGGTTAATTCATTTGTGGTATTAACTTATTTAAAAGAGGATAAAATGATAAGCATAATATATGAGAATACATAATGAAATATAATTTTTTTTTGGCTGAAGCCACTGAATGTGATTGTTGTAGGATTGTGTTGGGAGGGAAACTTTCATCCACGTTCCTGAACGCTGTCTCAGTAATTTGCTATAAAGATGCTGAGTTCAGTTGTGATCTGTTATGTGAATGTTTCATGTGTTCAGTAGAGTGATGGCCGAGAGGCAACAGTGATAATTTGTGGGTGTGCAGAGATTACGCTCTGGCCGAATTCACAGTGTGTTAGCTCGGCCCACTGACATGTGCGGCGTCTCACCAACACAATAAACAGAGCCGGTGAAGACTAGGTTGCCTCACTCATGGCACGATGGGAGGCATCATCAGAATTCAATGACAGCCTGGCATCACCTGGAAAATAACTGGGTGCAACACGGTGACTCTGGCTGCCTCGTGCGGGGCCATTAAGCCCCAACCATAGGCTCGCAGTCCGATTGGATTACTAGACACTGAATCACAGGCGCCCACGCCTTCCAGACTACCTGTGAGTCAGACAGTGGTGCACAGAGTATGGAGGTGGGCTTTTTTTTTCTTAAAGCTCAGGTGAGAGACTGCCGTGCCGAACAGTCCGGAGAGTTGCTGAATAGGCATCTGCGTTCCTCGGCTGGTTCCTCAATAAGAACCGCCCACATCGAACTTTAGCCCCACTGGCTGCGAGCAGTGAGTCAGTCCCAGAAGCCATGGAAATGGGGCACAGGCAAACATGGGTGTGACGAGAAATCAGAGTTCTGCCTTCTCTCTGTGACTTCCGTCGCAAAAAGCACTACAATGTTTTTTTTGTTGGGTGGATTGCAAAAAAATTCTATGTGAGGTTGTTTCACTTCTTCTGCTGCACAGTCCAATGTACTGAACCATTACCATTTACAGGTAATGGGGATAATTTCTTAGTGACCCGCATGTATTCATTCATTTACAGATTATCAAGCAAATTTAATAGCATAAAGCAACAACTACACTCATTCAGCATTATTGATAAGATTATGGTTTTTGCCCACAAATCTGACAAATTTGACTTTTTTTATATTTATTTGAAGTGAACATTTCTGTATTCGGAAAGAAGACACAATATGTAATATAATATAATATAATATAATATAATATAATATAATATAATATAATATAATAGTTGCAGTTTTGCCAGGTCACACACAAAACAGCCTGAAACCATATTCGTGACAATTATTCTATATATTTCTCTTTCCTGCTATATTTAATTCTACTTTAACTGTTATAACATAATAATTATAATGGCTTATAGAAGAATAGAAATATAATAATATGTGTGCAAACAGAAGATTTTTTTCTTTAATACAAGAATGATAATATCTCTGCACCAACTGTTTGACAATACGCTATGTTTTTGTCCATTCAAAGGGATGATGACTTTTAAATTCTGAAATGCAAAATATTTTATGCTTTAAGCACTGCCATTATGTTACTCTTTTCATTTGTGTTAATATTACTGATCTGTGGAATCAGAGGCATGAATCTTGATCTTCTGCACTGCACTGGCACCAGTTAATAATAATAATAAGAAGAAGAAGAATAAGAAGTCATTGTGATATTGCACTTGTAAAACGCAGAAAAAAATATATATATACTAACTGATCTTTTCAACCAGCTTCAGCATGAGTCCTCCAACATGGAGGACCCCCTCCACCCTGATTTTGAACTTCATGCTCTCCTCCAAGTCATGCTGGTCCACCACCACTGTCAGCTCGAAGGAGTTCTTGCTATACTCTTTGGTAGCCATGGCCAAACCTGCAACGGTAATTAGTGATCTAGTCATTTCTCATTAATAAGCATTTCCCCACAAACAGCCGTTGTTGTTTCCTTTTGTGAAGGCATCTGAACAGATGCCTGGAGTTCAGACACTCCAACGGGGGCCGAAAAAAGAAGATACTGAGACAAAAGCAGAAGTTGGAAGAATGGAAGTGAAGAACAGAAGTGGAGAAGAGGAGGGGCCTGTGCACGGCTCCACGTTCATCCCTGGAATTCCTGACTTGCAGGAACACGACCTGGCGTGGAGGAAAAGAAGGAGCGCCCGAGTGAGGTGGCAGGAGAACAAAGCCAGCGGCGAGGTGAAGACCCCTCTGCCCCGCTCCGTCTGGCGTTATTGGCTGCGGCATGCGGCCCCGGTGTGGCACAGGACACGAAACTTTGGAGAGGAGCGAGTAAAACTTGGAAAGAGGCAACGTTAAAGCCTGGAACTGCACCCACCCACTATCTGTGGCCCCAGGGCCCTGAAACAGCAAATACAACATTCTTACAACTCACAACGGGTGAAACGAGAGAAGTTTATAGTGAACGAAACTTTCTAATATTTATTACACACTATCACATTACACTTCGTTTATTGCACAATTAATGTTAAATATAAAACGTTGATATCCCAAAAAATGTATAAATAAAAAACCAAAACGAATCCTCATCTTACCGAAATGTCACGCGTATATCCAGCTTGGTTCTTGTCCCTCCGCTTTCTTGCCTGTTTCTGCCTGTAGAGGAGTGAGTCGCATCGGGGCGACGCGTTCACCTGAAGCCCGCGTCCCGGACTGGATCCCGCCCAGTTCCGCCAGGTGACGCTGCAGGCGTCCAGACGGACCTTGGGAAGCGGGGTGGGGGCAGACACCCTCGGGCCCTGCGTGATAGTGGATGCGTTTCGAACGGTGCGTTACACCCAGGCGAGGAAAAAACGAGGCTGATTCGGTGTAATTTAGTGCGCGGAACGGAGCGGGTAAGTGGTACGGCTTGGGGACCGGCACTACTTGAAGGCTGCAGTGCTACGCGCATTGATATTCAATCGAGGCCGGGCTTTGGGAGTGGCTCGCCCAATCAGATTTTAGAACCAGACCAATATGCTTTGCGATGAGCCAATAAGACGCGAGAACCCTGGATCGCGCATACGAACGACGTGTGGCGGAAAAAGCAAATTTTTACTTTTTTATTTACCCCATGAAAGGTTCTGAATTCGCAGCGTAAAGAAGAGCAGCGTTGTGTTCAAACGTTTTCTTTTCTCCCAACAAGTACCAAGTAAGCAAAGTACAATTTCTTAGCAACATGTCAGCAAAAACCTGCTGCAACAGGTGTACAGTGTTTTATTAACCACAGACGTAAACGTGACGGTTCAGACATAGGAAGTAAAACGTTGCTGTTGTTGTTGTTATTAATTATTAACTACAACAATAATAACTGAATCTATACTGAAACTAAACCACTTAAATCAGTAACTTTCTTCTGTCTCTTGTTACTGGGCACGTCATTAAGCCAAACTACATATTATGAGTAATTATGGCTAATAAATAATTGCTTTGTTCAGTTTATTATTCTTCTGTACCTTTCTGTTCCAGCCTTTAAGGTTTGATGGCTCTCTACTGGAAATATGAAAAATGGTAAATGGGGCAGTGGAGGTCTAGCGGGTAAGGAAGCGGACCCCGAATCCAGAACCACTGAGCTGCCACTGAGCAATGTCCTTTTATTGTTGCTCACTGGTCAAAGCACAGGTGAAGGGTTAATTGCAGAGGAATGAGGTATGATAATTTATTGGTTTTAATCCATCACCATTGGTTAAAACAAGGGGTTGAAACCAAGGGTGGTGGGTTAAATGTAGAGTGCATCGTGTGCTGTGTATCACAATGACAATCACTTCAGTTTCAAAGTAGTGACAAAACCAGAAAAGGTCAATTGTTCACTTGCATGTTTTGCCCAGCAGAGGGAGACATTGGAAGGCTCGTGTGCAACACCTAGCAGCCACAATTTCAAGGGCTCATAAAGCAGGCATGCAAACCTTTTGTCCGCTTTTGGTAATTTACCACCTGCATTTTGAACCCATCTTAACCCCTCTGAAATACAACATTTCTTGACAAAGCAGAAGATGAAGAAGAAAAAGAAACCGGCAGGTGCTGCGAGTCTCAGGCAATTTAAAATTCTCAATGATTTAAAAATTGGACTCCCGAAATGGAAATGGTCTTGGCCTCTCTGTCTCTCATGTGTGTGTGTGTGTGTGTGTGTGTGTGTGTATGTGTGTGAGTAAGGGGGGATTAAATAAACATGAAAGATTAGGATGTCATGTGCAGTGTTAAAACTGTGGAATATACGTCCAAGGTATAAAGTGTCATCGCTCATTTAACATGACTGAACAACTCCTCGAGAGCAAACAAACACTCTGGCAGGAGGCCACTGTCAGCGGAACTCAAGTTCAATAGATGATCCTTGACCCAGATCTGATTTCAAAGCCTAGCACAACAGCGGACTTTTGCAGCACAAGGTAATGAAAAAACAGAAAAAGTTTAGAAGAATCCACCAGCAGGTCTGCATGCAGGATGAGATTTAATATTCCGTCCTGCAGGTTCTGGTTTCGCTTGAGCTCCGCTATTGGGAATGACCTTGAAAGAAAACATGCACGTAGAAGCTCTTTCTCCAAAGCTGACGTTTACACATTGAGAAAAATCTATTCCTCATTCAGTAGGGGGCTTCAGGCCTGTTACTTGAAGTAATTTTTTTTGGAGCATTGATTTTCATACCAAAGCTGAAGCTTACTCGAGATTTCCGTCTGTTCCTAAACTTCTCACGCAGTGACCAAGAAGCCTACACTTCTCGGTCTTGAGAATGTTCCCCACTTCAAAGTCAAATCTGGTCAACAATGACAAATGGGGTGTTTGGAGCCAGACAAAGCGTGTACAGCAGCTGATGGGCTACAGCCTGTAACTTCTAAAGCACAATTAATCATAAATTAGCCTTTTTTGCGGACCTACATAAACTACCATTCAAACGTTTAGGGTCATTTACAAATTGATTTGTTTTTTGATCTCTTGAATCTTGTTGGATGACTATTTTAATTAATTGTAAATTAATCTGGTAGCTGTAAATGGGGGAATATCTGCATGCACGTGGAGAGGAACTTTATCAGCAACAATTTGTTCCAGTGGAATGCTGTGTCTGTTTTCTATTCAAATTTTCGCAGAAAACATTTTCCCTAAACGTGTGAACAGTAGTGTATTTTTCATATGTATTTGCCTGCATTACCCAAACCCAATTTTTTCAACAATCAGAAAGAGTCTAATATTGATTCAACGTTGAACAGAATGTCAACAGAATTTCCTCATTTTACATAAAGTGTCCACACCTCTAGTATGCGGCTGTTCCCTGAGCGCCAGTCGTATTTTTCCTTCCAGTCCTTAATGTATTTACATAGGTGTGAGAACCCGGCCTGCAGTTCTATGAGTAGTTCTTTTATTTCTGAAGTAAAATAATGAATTTGTGTGTTTTGGAGGTTTCTGTAGTCCCTTTCTGAACAATTTCAGAGTTTCCGCTAGGAAGACTAAAGACCTTCAAGCTTTTTCACAACAGCTTAAGGCGTTTGCACAGAACTGCAATTTCTTATCTTTCTGAGGACGTTGGAAAAAAAAGATCTAAGCATCACATAGGAAATAAAGACGGCCCCATCCAACGGTGGATGGGGCCAGGCCACAGGCCTGACCATGCCTTCGGAAGTACCACGTCCCAGCAGACATCACTTTATGGGTTTGGTAAAAAACCTAAGGTGGAATGTGGACCAGACCAAGCTATCAAGTGTCAAGGCCTTGTCAAAAGACCCTAAATATGCATTATTAGGGGCCGTTCTCACGAGAGAGGTGTTCCATTACATTCGTACTAATTTAAACCACATTTGGGACCTGAAGCAGAACGTGCTTCCTTGAGCTTTGAATTGAATGAGTTTTTTTTTAGCATTTTTCTTCAAAATAGTGATCGCAAAATTAGAAACATATAGTCTGTGAAGTGTGACATACACACAGCCAATCGGTATGTTTGTTAAAAAATGCCAACAACAGCCGGTATTCTGCTCCACTGTGATCTAGTGGACCTCCTGTGAACCTCCCAGATCAGACACTGCAGTCCCAGTTCGGAAGGCCCACGTGGAGAGCTGCGTGTGGCTCGTCCTCTCTCGTATGGCTCAGTGCATTAAGTGAAAAAAGAAAACACGGCTGTTTACATGCAGCAGGTGACCCTGTCTGACCTCCGCTCGCCAGCATTCCAGTCATAGCTCTGACATCTCGACTTAAGACTTCGAGGCCAACAGGAAAACACAGTATAATCACACCCAAAGGGCCCTTGGACGGGGCGGGGGGTGCGGCGCAGATAACAAAACAGACCCTTAGGGCCAAAGTTCAGGGGCTTTTGGACGGCGAGTCACCCACGCTTCGCCCCTTTCGGTTGCCTTCTAAGGTACCTTCAGCTCAAACAATTATCCTCCACTGGTCTTAAGGGCTTCTTTCCTGTGAACCTGGCGAGATGTGTACCGAAGGATGTGTAACTTTATTTATGCCCCCGGAAGAGCAGAATTTTTATTTATAAACTCAGGCAGTGGGTTTTTACACACCGTGTCATGCTCACTTAAAGTCGCTTCCCATAAATATGGTTCCTGTAGTGCAAAAACGTCGCATAAACACCTCCAATGGGCTGCAGCTGGGTTTACTGGGCTGTAATTGCCAGGATTTTAGAAAAAGACGTGCAAAATGTACACAAGCGGAATAAAAAATGCAAGCAGCTAAATTGTGACATGGGCTGGATCCCAACCCAAAATCTGCATTATTAGGTGGCACTAAGGGACACTGGCATTTCCTTGCTTACCTGCTACTCCGCAACTAACTTTATGAAGTTCGTTTTTTTTTTTTTTTTTTTGCTTATAAAGATCATATTTTCGAGTAACCTGTACTGAAAGTCAGTGAATTTGGAATTTCACGAAAATCATCAGGGTCACTGGCAGCTTCTGCCACACAGAGATAAAAAGCATAAATGTCTAATGCCTCAAACTCCAAAGGTCTGCCCAAAGTCTCCATTTGAACATCGTTGCTGAGGCTGTTTTGCTGACGGCGAGTTTCTGCAGCAGATGACGCAGTCATCTCAGGCATGGTAATCACACTAAAAGAGCCATCCAGCAACATCCAGCAATGCTCGCACCCAGCCTGGCCCCAAATGGACCTGTCATCCTGGTTATATATGGCGAAAGCCCAATTCCTCCCACCCTCGTGGACCTCCTCCGTCGCGTTTCTGAAGCCCTCTCCGAAATGAAATCCAACAGGGGGTGGTATGCAACAAGTCGCTTCCATCTGCCCTGTCCACTTAAATTAGCGGGGCCCTGGATCCAGCCGCATCTGTTTCCAATATGGTGAGCATGCGGAAGGGTGGGTGCCTTGCTGGGGCGATGGAAAATACAGCCTACTGTACTTTTAAAATAGCCCGCGGGAGGCTTCGGACGGATGTGGGCCGATGTCGCCTTATCCCGAGAATCCCCGGTATCTGGACTCCGGCATCATTCTGCCGAGAGGAGACAACGTTACAATTAAGCGGGAATGTCCTCAGTCAGTACAGCGTGTGTACACCTTTTTTTTTTTTGTAACCAAATCCATGTTTGCATTAACGTGCATGATTCTGCAGCATCCACACTCAGGATTTGTGCAACGCGCATGCCCACTGATGATTACGTTTTCGCTGGGATGCAGTCCCACAGCGGTACGCAGAGCGATAACAGAACACAGCTTACCCATAATTCAGCGTTTACCCATAATTCAAAGCTCTCCATCTTCCACCATAATTTAACCCCGGTGCTTTAAATAAAGGGGTGTCCATCGCTGGGGCCAACTGTATGTTTGTCCACCAAATTGTTGGTGCAGCAGTGCAGGAAGAAAAAGGGTAAAAGAGACTGGAAAGAAAATGATGACATGGTTATTCCAGCCATATATCACAAGGACACTAGAAACAGCACTCACATACACACACACACACACCACACACACACACACACACACACACACACACACACACACACACACACACACACACAAACACAGGCGTCCTTTTATGTCCAGCATAGACTGTGGTTTTGAACAGAGGAAGGAAATGAACACTAGTGATCTTCCTGTAATATTGAGGCAAACAGGTCCAAACCCACATGCATTGGCATACAGTATCTCATGAAAGCCATGGTAAGCAGGCCCTCTACAATCATTTCCTGCTACTGAGCTGCTTGGCATGGAAGGAAGTAGGTTTTTTTTTAGATAGTAGTTATCTCAAAAAGCCCATTTCTTTCTTAAGAAGTCTATTTAACTGAGGTAAAAGCAGTCAAGGCAGTACATCATGTCAATTATATGCTGTATCCTGACAACAATGTTACAAATATGATTTTTTTTTTTATCAATGTAAGATTAATTTATCTTTACTTTAGCTCACCAGCTAATTTTCACATAAGAACAAATGGCGACACACAGAGGTTCAGCACAGTGCTTGATGCAACTTTTAACTCATTAAGTGACATATACTGAGCCTCCTTTACTTGGCAGCTTCCTGGTTTAGTGATATGACATTTGTAGATTGGTGAGCTCATGACATCAAGTTCAAAATGACTTCATGGTACGTGGGAGACAGAGACAGAAAAAAACTTAAATTTAAAAATACACTTTTTTAAACGCATGTCTGTTGTTAAGTAAGGTACAATAGAAAAAGTGTGCACACCTTAGTACAAATGGCAGGTTTTCCCCACCTTTAAAGTGACATATTACCTGTACAACTCAGTTAAAAAAAACAACAACATACACACAAGTGTGCAAACTCTTAAACCAATACTGTTGAAATCTGCCTCTGGATCAGTCTTTTCACACGAATAGTAATAGTACAGAACTTGCCTGAAGGAGACAAGTTCTTTCATTGCACCAACTATTTAGAAAAACTGGGCAAACCTTGTGGAAAAAATTTCAAGCATCTAAAATATGTTTTGAGTCCAAGTTAAATACTATTTCCATAGTTCAAGGAAGCCTGCGTTTTTCTCCAGGTTAAATATCAGTCTTCATTCTTCCCTGGGCTGGGACTCCACTTCAACAAATGAATACATCACGAATGCATAACTGCATGCAGCCGAAAATAAGCATGTTTGTCTTCATGGCTGCAAAACTGTGCAGAAAAGTAAAAGAAAAAAAACTGTTTAAAATGAACTGTGCACTACAAAAACATTGTTATGCCTAATGAATTTTTTTAGATTTTTGTATGAAAGAAAATCGTAACAAAAAATATTCAAAGCTTCCTAAATAAACACAGCGTTTTTGGAAATAAACCTTGGACATTTTTTAAAGTTTACTTTCAAGGGGGTCTGGAGGGGTTTATTTTATTACTCCCCTGTTTAATTTCACTTCTGAGCAAATTCCATTTATCCCTTCAGGCTGAGGAATGAGACGCAGCTAACAAATGCAGAGGGATCTGATAAGGCTGATGACAAACATGAGCGATCGCTGACAGGCCCCTGACACTTCTGGCCCGATCCCTGCGCCCCTGCTGGCACGGTGAAATGCACTTCCACTTGCTCTGCCTTTTCTCAGCCCAGACACACATGGGAAATGTGCAAACTGATAAACGCAGGCTCTGCACCGGCTGAGCACAAACATGTGCAGAAAAGCCGGCCAAATATCTGAATGGTGCTTAAAATGGTACACACCTTCTCATTCAATGTGTTTTCTTTACTTTCATGACCATTTACATTGATAGATTCTCACTGAAGGCGTCAAAACTATGAATGAACACATGTGGAGTTATGTACTTAACAAAAAAAGGTGAAATAACTGAAAACATGTTTTATATTCTAGTTTCTTTGCTCTGATTACTGCTTTGCACACTCTTGGCATTCTCTCGATGAGCTTCAAGAGGTCGTCACCTGAAATGCTTTTCCAACAGTCTTGAAGGAGTTCCCAGAGGTGTTTAGCACTTGTTGGCCCCTTTGCCTTCACTCTGCGGTCCAGCTCACCCCAAACCATCTCGATTGGGTTCAGGTTGGTCTCCAAGTACATAACTCCACATGTGTTCATTCATAGTTTTGATGCCTTCAGTGAGAATCTACCAACGTAAATGGTCATGAAAATAAAGTAAATGAGAAGGTGTGTCCAAACTTTTGGCCTGTACTGTATTTATGTCATTGTCATATGTTTAATACAGGAATGAGAATTTGAAGACAACATTATAATAATATTACTGGCTTACGGCTTCTTTCCAAACCATCTCCGATGGCTCAGTGATGTGGCACTAGTTTTTAGATCCATATGGAATTTTAGCATTACATCATTCCCCAGTACACCAGTAATAGCAAAGGACATGACACATACTATACATATGCAGTCCTAATCCTTTCACTGAACATTGTAGGTGTTTGATTTAAATACTTTTATGAGCAGAGTCTAAAGTAAATGTCTTCATCTGATGTACATAAATAACATCAATTCAAAACTGAGACAAAGGTTGAATTACACATAATTCACATCAGAGGTTGTTAAATTGGGGAACAACAAATTAATTCAGAAAGGTTGTCCATAATTCACCCATGAAGTATTAAACTAAACTTGGTTTATGTTTGCCATAAAGAGGTTCCTAGATTTCTGAGGCTATTTTAAACATTGTTCAGGACTTCTAGGGCTAAATTTGATTCATATGTTATTTCTCTAGGGCAGCATCACTGTCCCAAATAAAACCTGTTTTTTGTATTTATTTGTATTTTTTTTCATTTAACTTCACTGGGGCCAGTTTTAGGATCACAATAATAATACCACATTATTTGCTGGGCCTTTCTATTGTCTGTGCCTCATCTGAAACTCTTCTGACAAATCTGACAAAGAAATTCCCACTGCGATGATGTTTCTGAAAGTCTTGTTCATTGGTGTACCAAAGCCCTCAGTGGCTCACATTCAGAAACATAATTGGCCAAAACCACAAGCCCAGGGTTACAATTTGCTTCTTGCTGTTTTGGGATGGGGAAAAAAAAGAAAGGAAAATGTTTTTTTTTATTTTTTATTTCTGAACGTTTACTGCAGAAAAGGGGGTCTCTTCAAATCTCTTCAACCCACCTCACCCATTCCTAAATATCTACATGTCAAAGGTCAAGAGGATCTGTCAGCGCTAACATGGGGATAATCCAGCTGACATTCCATTTGTAATCTGTTCTGAGTCACTGCAGAAAGCTCGCTCTGCTTTGGCAAGGCCAGGTATCGAGGAGCAATTACTGTCACATTACCGATGATTGTGACAGGTTCCTCACACACAGAGGAGCTTCTGTTTCTCACCCTCCTTTATTCCAAACCCATTGGCTAACTTCCATTTCCAATTTTTGGAAACTACTGTACATTTGTAATTATGAAAAACTGTTCAAATTCATTACATTGATTTTGGCATAGTTATGCCTATTCAAAGTTGTACAATAACACTTACAGAGGAATCAAAGGCTAGAGGTCCAGGGGACGGTGCAAGTGACATAACAGTAGAAAACACAACCCAACAGTGCAAGACCATATAAATAGTTCAATGCTCAGATGCCTTGAAGCAGAAAATTATTCATTTTCAGATCATAATCAGTTCGGAAATACGACGAGAACGTATGAAAAAACCCAGAGGATGGTGAAATTCCATGCATTCCTGTGAATCTGGTAATGGATCTTAAAAGGGTAGGTCTGCATTGTGATTTGTCCCTGCAGGATGGAGGAGCTGAGCTTTCGGCTTACAGACACCCTGACTTATTGCCCCAGGTGTGAGGATAACTGTACCTCAGAGTGCAAAATACCACTGGGCCTGAATCCTTGAGTTTAAATCAATTAAATCTTGTTGTGAGAGTTGCAGAAGCTCAAGCAGTATTGTTATGTGACTTTATAAGACATGTTTGTGATTGAAGATCAACTTTATTGGTGAGGTTCAGAAGCACTTATTCATTATTATATTCAATAAACTCATAGTGCATTTTAAGGCCTGACCTGCTTTCCAAACTACACTGCTCAAAAAAGGGGAACGCTTAAACACCACAATGTAACTCCAAGCCAATCACACTTCTGTGAAATCAAACTGTCCACTTAGGAAGCAACACTGATTGACAACCAATTTCACATACAAATGGAATAAACACCATGCGGAAATGATAGGCAATTAGCAAGACATCCCCAATAAAGGCGTGGTTCTGCAGGTGGTGACCACAGACCACTTCTCTGTTCCTATGCTTTCTGGCTGATGTTTTGGTGACTTTTGAATGCTGGAGGTGCTTTCACTACAGTGTTGGCATGACACGGAGTCTACAACTTAGGTAGTGCAGCACATCTAGGATGATATCAATGCGAGAAGGTTTGCTGCGTCTGTAAGCGTCGTGTCCAGAGCATGGAGTTGCTACCAGGAATACATCAGGAGCCATGGAGGAGGCCGTAGGAGGGCAACAACCCAGCAGCAGGACTGCTACCTCCACCTTTGTGCAAGGAGTAACAGGAGGAGCTCTGCTAGAGCCATGCAAAATGACCTCCAGCAAGCCACAAATGTGCATGTGTCTGCTCAAACGATCAGAAACAGATTCCAAGAGGGTGGTATGAGGGCCCGACCTCCACAGGTGTGGGTTGTGCTTACAGCCCAACACCATGCAGCATGTTTGGCATTTTCCAGAGAACACCAAGATTGGCAAGATTTGCCACTGGCACCCTGTGCTCTTCACATATGAAAGCAAGTTCACACCGAGCACATGTGACAGACGCGATAGAGTCTGGAGACGTCGTGGAGAATGTTCTGCTGCCGCTAACATCCACCAGCATGACCGGTTTGTCAGTGGGTTAGTAATGGTGAGGGGTGGCATTTCTTTAGAGGGGGCACACAGCCTTCCATGTGCTCGTCAGAGGATGCATGACTGCCATTAGGTACCAAGATGAGATCCTCAGACCCCTTGTGAGACCATATGCTGGTACGGTTGACCATGGGTTCCTCCTAATGCAAGACAATGGTAGACCTCATGTGGCTGGAGTGTGTCAGCAGTTCCTGGAAGGCATTGATGCTATGGACTGGCCTGCAAATACCCCAGACCTGAATCCAACTGAGCACATATGGGACATCATGTCTTGCTTCATCTACCAACATCACGATGCACCATAGACTGTCCAGGAGTTGGTGGATGCTTTAGTCCAGGTCTGGGAGGAGATCCCTCGGGTGACCATCCCCCACCTCATCAGGAGCATGACCAGGTGTTGTAGGCAGGTCATACAGCCACGTGGAGGCCACAGACACTACTGAACCTCATTTTGACTTGTTTTAAAGACATTAAATCAAAGTTGAATAAGTCTGTAGTGTAGTGTTTTCCACTTTAATTTTTAGTGTGACTCCAAATACAGACCTCCATTGGGTTGATAAATTTGTTTTCCATCAATAATTTTGTTATCAGCACATTCAACTATGTATAGAACAAAGTATTTAATAATAAGATTTCATTCATTCAGATCTAGGACCAACAAAGAATTAATGAGTTTGAGAACAAAGAACATTCTTGACCTTACAAAGCTGTATTATCTGTGCAAAGGAAAAAACAGCACCCCTAATAAAGAAATGGGTTCACCTGGATGCAAGCCCATCTCCAACCAACCCACAATGGGTGTAATAAGGAGGACCCCTTGTCAGCCCATTAATCCACATCCGCTTGTCTGAAGAGAATTGATTAAAGGCCTTCTTAATGACTTCCTATTCGCAGCACTATTATTTTCCAATAACAGGAGTCCAGTTTGATAGCTGTTTAATCTGTTGTTTCCACGCTGCTGCTGCTCAATTATGCTGCTTTTTCCTGGTGTATCGGCTAGCCGGCCATTTTTCTTGTTTTTCATCGGTATGTAATACTGGAGACTTGCCCATAACAAAAGACGTTCAAAAGCGATGGCAGAGGGGGCCTTGAGTGAAACCAGTACCCCACTAACATTTCTGACAAAAGACCCTGTGGCACAAAAGTCCTCAGGAAGTACGCTGTTGTGTTGCAGGGCCCTTTGAAGACTCAACAGTCTTGGCTAACCCAGATAATGCTTGCCTTCATGACTCTGCATCATGATGACACCAGCTTCCTGGTCCCACGGGAGCTTCACCAATTACCTTTGGCTTATCACTCCTCGTCTACTGTGCTGTGTCAGAAGGGGGGTTAAGGAAACCCAGAGGCTCTGGCACTTCCCTGGCCTGCCTGAGAGTTTGCTGAACCTCAGATTTAAACAAGACCTTGGTCAACGCTGTGCGAAGACCAGAGATTTGTCAAGAACCATATTGAATTTCTGAAGCTCACAAAATTCTGAAAACCAAAGGGGGTTTGGCATGCCAGCGCTTCATTTTCTTGTCACTGTTTTGTCAAAAGGAGAGGCAAAAGAATATGTTTGGAGTGGCAATATGTCATGCTCGCCGCCGCCAAATCGAGTTGAAAGTGGAGTGGAGCTATGAAAACATCTTAAAAAAAAAAAAAAAAAGGAATTGGACGGCTGGTCGCATTCATTCGACTGCTGACCTTCATACCCAAAACAACACATGATTCACAGTGCCTTCAAAAGAGGGGGGTGGGGTCCCATCCAAAACCACACAAAAACACCTGCTTTTATTCCCCCCTGGTATCTCTGTCAGAGCAAGAAGTCATTCTTGTTCACCTGTGTGTGGAAACATCGACCCCATTCACACTTGCTGGAAGCTTTTCTTGAAGGAACGTGGGGAGTAGCGGTAGACGAAATGCTGCACAGCCCCAAGAAGGGGAAGTACGTTCTGGCAAATGGATGATACACGCGTCTAGGTGGTCCCAGACACCCAATCCAAACAGGGCTCGTGGGACTGCATGGCTGCTTCCTTGTGCAGAACAATGTGGCGAGCACGTCGCTTTAATGCTTTAATGATTAATCTGATCACGACTGACTTTCATCTCATGACGCCTGGCTCGCCCACAAGAGGACGAGCAAGTAACGACATGCACTGTGGCGTCTTACTCAGCACCGCTTGTACGGTTAGAAATTTTGGTCGTTTTTTTTTGCCAGATTTTGTCCCGGTGAAGATATTAAAATGCACACACATCCAAAAGAAGTTTCATTAAAGACCTGAAAAGTGAGTTTCAAGATATTATTGAGGAGTATATTTCTTATGACTTTTGGTCATTTAGGGTCCTAGTTTTCTGATCGTGCACATATTGGGAAGCAGAAGGCAGAAAGCGCAAAAAAAAAAATATATCCTCAAGTCCATTTTTCTATTGTCACAATTTGCTTTGCACAAGATCAGATTGGCATGAATGTCACCTGACCTTTAAATGTGTACACATTAATTGATTTGACCTGATGCCCATTTTGTTATTTTGTTATTTTCAGATAAGCAGTTTGATCACATGTATGCAATGTATCCAACAGCCAGTGTAAAGCATGTTCTTCACTGTACACCTGAGTTACACTCCAGTGTTTGGAGTTTTTGGGATTATTTTACGGATTTTGTCTTCACAAAATTCCAAAGGGAAGCAGCATGAACCAATGGCAGACTGAACATCCTTCCTTAAGCCTCTTGTGCAACAAAATTCGAACATTTCATGCCATGTTGGCTGTGTAAGTCATCAACCAAGCAAGAACAAATGTAAAGCCCAGCCTCCAGGCCTTGGAGGTGGGGAGTTGTGACTTCCCTCTCCCCAATGGACCTTTCATCATCTGCTTCGAGCGTCAAAAGTGAGTGCGTATTTTAACGATGAACCACATCTAGCTTTTTTTTAAAACGTGGACTCAAGAACAAAGCTGGCTTTTGTGCAGTTTTTACTGTGAGGCCAGTAGCTCTTGTCATATACATGTGAAATTAATTATGAGGAAATACTAAAACACTTGGGTGGAAATTGCTTTTCACCAGATGTTACACATATGAGGATGTGTAATTTAGTATTCTTGGTGTAGCAAAATGGCTCCATAAGTTCGATACTGGCCCCTTTGATGAAAGCCAATCTGTCACTCAAGGCACATAAAAAGGAGTCAGGGTTCTATGCTACTGTTTGTTCCACTTTATGGAATCTTAGGTAATGTGATTACTTAACCAGGTTAGGAAAATAAAATGTTTCACTTACAGGAAAAAAAAATCTGACATTCTGACAAGAGACCCAGTGTTCTTCCGCTAGTCTGCGTTTTAAACCGGGGTGAGTGGTCTTTTTCTTCTTCCCACCACCAGTGAAGGGATAAAAAACAAGTCTGAATCATGAATGGATGACTCAGGCTTGATAAAGCTATAAAACAGCAGTAAATCAAATCACAAAGGTTTGTGTTTGGGGGTGAGAGGGAGGCAGAATTCTGTATGAATATACTAAAGATGCGTACAGTCTCATATACATGCCTATAATATGCAGATTATTATAAATATATGCAATACTATTGTTATAATATAAGTACTGTACCAGTTAATTATGGTTAGTGCAGCACACGCACCAGATGATGAATTATAATCAGGTTTTTTACTTTTGTTCAGAAACTGCATATTTACATTTCCATAAGCATGTTGATGTACAAATTGCTCTGTTTTGAACTACAGGCTCAAAGATTACTGTTTATCTTACTTTTTCCTAATTAAATTTTTTCATTAATTTTGCTTAATTCTTCTTCATATTTTAAATTTTAAGCAGCTCTGCCTCATATGTCATGGTTTTGACCTGGTGGCTTATAGAACTTATAAACATTTATTATGACATATAGTTACTTTTTGGACAATTTAGGGCTCTATTTTGGTTATTGGATGCATTGCGGGAAACAAACAGCATTTATGTTTCTGTTTCTGTTGTCCAAACTCATAAACCAGTCTGGCATGTCAAATATAAAAGACAATAAAACTATATGACACTAAACCTCGAAACTTGAGATTTGAAATGCTCTGACTCGAGATGCCTCAACAGACAGTGGCAGGACATGTGAAAGGAACTACAATCAGATGTTTTCATTTGACATCATATTTTCTCTGCAACGCAGACCAAACCCAGCCTTGTGCAAAATCAACAAGTCGTTTCGGGTTATTCTGTAAATGGATAACTGTGTACACGGCCCCAGGACCTGGACTCCAAGCACCAGCCATGATTTACAGGCTTCAAGTTCTGGTTTCCACCTTGGCGCGCGGTGGTGATGGAGTGTCCATGGCAGGAAAGGGCGTGCATCCAGACAGACAGAAAGGGAATTACAGATGCACAGTTTACTCCAGTCAAAGAGCGACCACCGGGCACAGTTTTACTGTGCCGTAAAACCTCTTACTAATCATCAGGGCCTTTTAGCGCTGTTGCTCGGTTTGAGCCGTGCTTTTTGGGTTTGCTTGCATTAGCATCCCGGGTTCCTGTGACATACACGATTTCTCCCCACCCTTCCCTGCCTTGCTTATGACTATCTTCTTTGAAAAAAATGCAATTCTGTGTCTTGCGCAAACAACTCGGTGCGGCCTGCAAAGTAGTTCGGGAGTGTTCTGAAATGTATACAGTTGCTACGGAGCGGCGGCGCTGAATAGTAGGATCCGGTATCGCGCCACCAGAGGTGAGTTCAGTGAAATGTTAGCACAGCTGCCATGAAGATTATTATTATTCTGAAACCGCGCACTTTTCATGTTGCCGTGTGGATGCTTCCCCCCAACAAACACACAATGAAATGTTCGCATATTGCTACTACAAGTAATATATCATATATAAACAGTACAGGCCAAAAGTTTGGACACACCTTCTCATTCAATGTGTTTTCTTTATTTTTGTGACCATTTACGTTGGTAGATTCTCACTGAAGGCATCAAAACTATGAATGAACAAAAAAGGTGAAATAACTGAAAACATGTTTTATATTCTAGTTTCTTTGCTCTGATTACTGCTTTACACACTCTTGGCATTCTCTCGATGAGCTTCAAGAGGTCATCACCTGAAATGGTTCTCCAACAGTCTTGAAGTTCCCAGAGGTGTTTAGCACTTGTTGGCCCCTTTGCTTCACTCTGCCAAACCATCTGGATTGGGTTCAGGTCCGGTGACTGTGGAGGCCAGGTCTCCACTTTTTGTTAGGTACATAACTCCACATGTGTTCATTCATAGTTTTGATGCCTTCAGTGAGAATCAACGTAAATGGTCATGAAAATAAAGAAAACACATTGAATGAGAAGGTGTGTCCAAACTTTTGGCCTGCACTGTATTGTAATTTTTTAAGATATCACATGCCATGAGTGAAATCAAAATTTCACATTAGGATGTAACCATCTTTTTTTCTGACCTCCAAATAGCAAAGGTTATAAACTATAAATTGTGTACCTTCCCATTAAATAAGAATGATCTTCAAGCGGCAACGCTGTTTACGCTGCTCGCCGTCCCTCTGAACCTGATGTTTAGGTTCCTGTCTCCCTGGTATGCACTGAAACTGCTTCTCAAGTGTCAAGATGCTCTTTGAACAGGAAGCATCCCCAGCGAATAAAAAATCATAAAGCCATTTTTCCTGGGGGAACACGACCTAATTTCGACCTAAAAGCTAAGGACGTGGTTAGATGCTTTCGTCAGGGGAGAAGTAGCGAGTTGGGAAAAAAAAATCTATTCAGCATACAGCTCATCAAATCAAATCACATATTTTATTGTCACATCACATGACACCAATACACAGGTACAGTGCATATGAGTAAAATTATTGTGTGCAAAGCTTGACAAAAAATAATAAACATATATGTAAATAAACATTTGCATAAAGGTTTTTTCATGAGAGCCTATACATCTGAAGATTTTTAATAGACGCTTCAAACCGCTGACTGCAGCCATTTGTCGGTGATCTTTCAGCACCAAAACCTCGCTCTACAAAATTGTGACCATCAGTGGTAAAACTAGTCGCTCAGCAAAGCTATAAGCCTTAGTGTCATTTCTCCACTGATTTCAGATCAGGGGCAAAGAGAGTTTGTGTGGTTCTGACCCCAATGTTGTCCTCCATTATGGTCTTGTTAGGATAGCTGGAAATTTTATGGTATATCTGACCATATGTTGTTTTACCTTGTTCAGGGGTAACCTTGTAGTAATTTTTTTAGAATAATTATTATTATTGTTATTATTGTAAATGCCCCCTTGGAACAATAAAGTTGAACCCTGAAGTTGATATGAGAGGTGCTTAGCAATCCTCCCTCCACTAAAAACCATAAACCGAAAAAAAAAATGTTAGCTTTATTCTTTAGGGTTGGTTTTACAACCATTAAGGGCTTAAAATTAGCAATCAGTGACCATCTTACATGCATTACATGCATGCATCGGTCTAAACGACCCTCTTACGCGGAACTTTTAAAGGCTTTCTGGTCTCTATGTATAGCAAAGTAGCCCCCCCCCCTCCCTAGAGGAGTCTATAAACAGCTGCATGCGCTTAAGTGGCACAATGTAAATCTTGACACTGGATGTTTATGCAGCCCAGGCTTCTAATCATGCGAACGTATAATTCAGTGACGTGTGGTGCCTTTACGAGGCCAGTTTGATTCAAAGGGCAGATCCCTGTATTTACTGCGTCTAAACTCTAAACTAGCAGGGCTGCAGCATCTCTCATCGTGGCCTCCTCGCTGTGTCAAGCTTGTATTTAGCCTTATGGTTTGGATTCGGCCCTTTTAAAAAAGGAAGAAAAGACACTTTGTATTATTATATGCAAATCTATGCACTATGCATGTTTTGAGCATTAAGAAAAGGAGCTGAGGTGTCGCAATGTAGAGTATTTGGGAATTTGGAAAAGCTGTTTTAAAAAAAAAAAAAAACACACCCAGACATTATTATTATCAATGTCTCAGCCACCCATCATGGAACAAGTTCACTGCTCGGAGGTGGAGAAAATGCGCCACATGTTGAGAGTCCTGGACTATTTACTTTGGCCTCGTGACTAACCGTCTCTGGCCTTGGTGGGTTTCCATTTATATGCTCTTTTAGAAACAAACCCTGCATCTGCTCCGTTCCTTCATGGCGAAGACTAACAAACCTCCTGTTCTGCTGAGAATTTGTGCCAATTTATGTCTGTTAGTGTTTATTAGTGTGTTGCACTACTTGGAGGACATAATAATAAAAATAATTCATGTTTGAAACCTGCAGTTGCCTGTTTCTGATCTTAAAGCAGTTGAATGTATATTTTTTATTGTTATTAATGTGTTGTAAGAATGTAAGCGTATGTGTGTGAGCGTGCACATGTTTGCATTTGTTCACCCTTGGAATGCACCAATATTGAGCCAATAAGCTGTTAGCGCGGTGTAAGGTGTAATATCGGATTGTGACGCGTCACCTCACTGCTTTATTTCCAGTTGGGATGCTGGAATGCATGCATTGACTGAGCAGAATAAGTAAGAATGTTTCCCTTTGTACCATGGTCTGAAAAAAAAAACATGCTTTTTCTCCAGCGCTTCACCGCTGGCATTGACTTTGGCGTTTGTTCTGCAATATTAGGTTCAGTGGCGTCACTAAAGGGAAGTGATTGTCACATGTGATACACAGCAGCACAGCACACGGTGCACACAGTGAAATTTGTCCTCTGCATTTAACCCATCACCCTGAGTGAGCAGTGGGCAGCCATGACAGGCGCCCGGGGAGCAGTGTGTGGGTTTTGCTCTGTGGCACCTCAGTGGCACCTTGGCGGGTCAGGATTAGAACCGGCAACCTTCTGATTAAGGGGCCGCTTCCTTAACCGCTAGGCCACCACTGTCACTGGTTCCATGGTGTGACTGTTACCTGCACTGTGGTGATCTGCGCTCATGCCTTGGGTGTCCTGGATGAACTTGCCACCAGCACATTAAACGCCTGACAGCATCCATCTGCTTTAAATGACCAATTAAAAAAGGTTTCACATTTCATATCTAATGCATATTACCTAGAGTGTTGTAACACACTCACCTATGAACCAGAAGGTCAAAGTCAAACCCCACCTACTACCATTGCGTCCCTGAGCAATACACTTAACCCTGAGTGTGTCCAGGGGGACTGTCCCTGTAAGTACTGGTTGCAAGTCAATCTGGATAAGGGCGTCTGATCAATCTAAATGTGCATTACATGCATTTAGCTCTCTAATATGTTCATGTCCCATTTGGACAATTGAAATCTTTCTGTTAACCACTCATTTACATATTTTTGACTAACTAGTTTGCTTAAGCAATTTCTTACAAAAGAAGCATAAAAATGATCTTTTGAAAAGGTGAGAATCTTTGTAGTGAAATTTGTTTATAGACATTTTTTTAATGTCATGAAACCTATGGGGATGCTAGAACAGAAGAACCAGCATGGGTCTTTCTATGGCATGGGTGGACTCTCCATCAAGTTATTAAATGAATAATAGTAGGAACTGCTCCGAATGACGAAAGTAAGGCACATTTACATCGCTGCCATTTACCAGCCTGCGGTGGTAGGTTGGCGGCTCCTTTGGTGGACATTGCAGTTATCAGCTCACATATTCTTCCAATCAGCAAATAATTAGATCAAGAGGTAATTCACCAGCTAATGATCCAGGATTTATTTATGGGAAGGGGAGGAGGGGACCGGGGGGGTGGAGGGTGGTGGGGGTGCGCTTCTCCGGCGTCCCTCTTGTTCTGTCCACTGATCGAGTCACTCCCCGCGCCTTGAGTAGAGACATTCCGGCCCTTTTCACTCAGGCTATGACAACAGATAATAAAAAGGGAGATAAACGCTCTTTTCACCTAATCTAATCCCCCTGTTTTCCGGTAAATAGCTACACTTTACATATACAGTGAGGCACTATCCCTACATCTAAAGCACCTTTGGCTAAAACCTTGGTTTAGAGCACCAAGTTCATGACCCAGTGTTTTGGCAACACATATCAAGACAAGAAAAAAAATGATTGCATAATCAATTATTAATAAATTTTTTGTTTAATGAGCAATTGAAAGAAGCAAGGTACTGGCAGCAACTTTGTAATATGTGTGCAGAGGTCATGTATTATAATTATGTGGATATTAAGACACAACAGATTTATTTTATTATTATTGTGTATCATTTTGGTGGGTAAAAAGTGAAATTGAAGTATAAAGAGGGACATGTGTATAAAATATCAATATCTATACATAGTGGATGCAACTGTTTTTAGGAAGGTCACAATACAACACAATATTCACCAATATACAGCAATACACCGCGTAATTGTTTAATATTCAACTTTAATCTTATCATAGAAAGGCGATTCAGAGCTTTCTTTACATTCCTGAAACAAACTGGTAGAGATCAGCGTCACACAGTGGGGCGTATCAGTGTATTTTAATTGCTAAGTGGATGATCCGGGATAATCCCCCATAAGATGTTATTGTCTTGGCCCGGGCGGACAAAAGATATCTTTTGATCTCAATTTGGTTTAATCTGTCACTATCTCTGCCGGCCAAACAGCTCTGGCGCTTTGGTCAAAACAGCCCCACCATCAGGGCTTAATGGAAATGAATGCCAGTCATCAGTGCTGGGTTTTCATATGCTGATCCCCTCCGCATCAGCAGTGTTGACTATGCACACGGGCAGGCCGGCATCCAGTAACAATAGCTGGGGCTAGACTTCACGACCTCACTCTTCCAAAAAAAAAAACGTATTAAAGACAAACAATAGAAACATAGAAAACAATCAAACAAACAAGCGAAAAAAACAGTTGTGACGTTTGAGTGCTTATGAAACGTTATAAGCCTGGTAAGTCTGTCAGGATTTTTGTCTTCTGAAGGATTTTTGTGATCGGGGGGGGGGTTTGCTCTAAAACAACTGCCATTCAGACCCCCCTCCCAACAGAGTACCCTAATAGGCACACTTGCAAATTAAACACATTGTATTACAAATGTCACGCCTGCTGCCTGAAGCAGGCCTCTGTCTACCTGCCGTCTACCTAGGCAGAACTAGAGTTAGGGCCCCCGAAAAAAGCCGCCCCCGGACCCTGCCGATCCCCTGCAATCCACCGAGGGCCAGACATATGCCGGCTCTTTGCCAATTCGTTACGACACAATAAAAGAATAAGATTTAATCCGGCAATTGACACCCCTTGATTAATGATGATCCCATGATCCCCCATCCAGGGATCACGTACTCGAGACGAACTGTGTGCAAATATCTCGGTGGGGATTACAGACTCCAGAAACGCCTTTTAAACAGTGCCAACAGGGGAAAATGTCCAAATGTACACGGAACACAAATTTAACACTAAACGTAATTCATATTTCGTTTAATTTTTTTTGCAGGGGGAGTAAAAAAAAAAACACCTAATAAATAAACCGCTTCAGTTGCCCATGCGGTATATGATATGTTAGAATAAAAAAAAAAAACTTTTGAATGTAAAATTTGTTAAATTTGACAGGAGTGGAAGGTTTTTTTTTGGGAGGGGGTGCGCTTCCATCGACCGGTGATTGACAGCCGGGCGCCCGTGACATCACCGGACGACAAAAAGGACCCGTCTGGCAGAAAGCGCGCGTCCGTCAATCCACGCGCAGCAGCGCAGCGGCAACTTCCACGCGCTTCACCGGGACGCCCTCGACCCCGCCACCGGCCACAGCGGGGAGGGAAGCGACCATGCCGGCGCACCTGGGCCAGGACCGTCCGTTCTCGGTGCGCGGCTCCGCGCTGGCGCCGGCCAAGGCGCGTCGGTCTCGGTGCTGAAAAAAAAGAAAAAGTCCACCCGGTCCGGGACGCCGGAGGATCGCTATGCGCCAGAGGAACGTCGGCGTGGATTAAACGACAATTGATGTGGAATTTAGGGGGGGGACACACGACCGGGCAGAGCGCTTCCTCATTAGGTAACTATCAAGTCCATTATTACCGATCACGTTCGTGCGTAAAAACGCGCGTTTCTTTTCTCTTTTTTTTCCCCCTCGGCCACCTGTAGCTGCCCCTATCCAGACGTGCGTTTTTTTTTTCTTTTCTTCTTCTGCCATTCTCTCCCTCTCTCTTTTATGTGTGTGTCGGTCCTTTTTCTTGCCCCGCTATGTTTCAGACATACCCCCACCCAGACACATACTGTCTCTTATCTCCTAATTGCAGACTGCATGTCTGCTCCTCTGTCGCGTTTCTTTTTTTTTTTTTCTTTCTTTCTTCCTTTCTTCCACCACCCCCCCTCCTCACACACACACACACACCTTTCCAAATGTTCTTTTGATGCCGCCCCCACCTTTTCATCTCATTTCCTTACTCTCGTCTGACAAGCCTGCCTTCTTCTCCAGTGGTTCCCCATCCTTGTTTTCGTCGCGCCTCCATATATTGTTCAGATCGGTTATTATATCCGCGGGGCACATTATTCACGACCCCCCCCCCCACACACACACACACAACCCACCCCCCCTCCCGTTTTTTTTTTTTTTTGTTCTTGACTTCAAAGGCGACATCGTGCCTTTTAACCGGCGCGTCCTGAAACGCGCTTTTTTTTGTTGGCGAGGGACGGGGGCCGCGGAGCCGCCATGCGCGTCGGCGCGATAACGAGCTTCCTCTCGCACGCAGGGAACTGAGTGACCATGGTCGCCGCGCTGCGCTGCCTCACGGTGCTGCTGCTCGGTCAGGTGATGGCGGGGGGCGACTTCGAGCTCCGGCTCCTCGACATGTTCGGCCTGAAGCGGCGGCCCGCGCCCAGCGGCGCGGCGGTGGTGCCGCAGTACATGCTGGACCTGTACCACATGCACTCGGGCCAGGGCGGGGAGCAGGGCGCACGGCGGCCGAGGAGCGCCGTGGGCGGGCACGCGCAGCGCGCCGCCAGCAGGGCCAACACCATCAGGAGTTTCCACCATGAAGGTGAGTGATAAGAAAGTCTGTGTGTGTGTGTGTGTGTGTGTGTGTGTGTGTGTGTGTGTGGACTTGCGTGCCCCTGCTGAATAATGTATGACGTCTGCGTGATTGCGCGCATTGCATTACAATGGCGTCGTTGCGCAAGCGTTGAACGGCGCACGGTACTGTATGGTAATGAGATTTTGGCCGAATTGTGGAGGGTAACCTGTTTACTTACTGATTGTACACCCCCACCCCCCCATCCCCCCACACACACACACACACACACTTATTTTTTTCAGTTTCTGTGGATGATCTCTTGCTTTATGTCAAAGCGACCGGCGACCGCTTCCTTACCCGCTAGGCAACCACTATGCCACGACGAGCCCTTTTTTTCAGGCCGCTATGACAGTTCGAGTGACTGGAGGCGTGTTCACTAATGTTCACCAATTTTATTTCTTGAAAGGGAGCACTTTTTTTTTGTTTAAACTCGGTTTAAAGGAGAGACGAGATATTGACGCGACCCTGTTTTCTAATATTAGACCTTTTTAAAGTTCTCCGTGGTGCTCTGCTGAGCAGTGGGCCTCCATGGAAGGCGTCCGGGGGGGGGGCAGTGTGTGGGGACGGCACGGTGCCACGATTTGAACCGGCAATCTTCCGCCAGGCCACCACTGCCCATAATCACAGAACACTCTAAATTACCCGACAAGCAGTGAACTGTTGCAAGTACTTTCCATTTTCCTTGTCATTTCCTTATCAACATCATGACTATTATAGCAGTCTGTGGACGGCGTCCTGATTGGTGCGTCTTCAAGTTTCAGAACGTCTCCTTTATTTCTGGCCGGGTTTTGGTCAGACTGAGTATGGTTTACTTTCTGATGTTGAGAAGAGAGTTTAGAACAGTTGAGTACAGCAGGGACGCACGCATGCTCCATCTCTTGTGGCCTCCTAAAAGTTCAGAGCTTGAGGATAAGATGGCCAAACCGATGCTCTGCTCGGACAGTGGTGGAGTTGGAAAGGCTGCGTGTGACTGGGACATCGTTGAGGTATTCTACTCTTTGGAGGGGGGTGGCGGAAGTGTCTCCGGTTCGGAGTCTGACTCATTGAGGCCATCTGGGAGATCCCACAGCCCTGCCTTCTTTGTGTTGATGACACCCAGTGGCAGGCCCAACGCACTGCAAACAATGGCAGCGTAACAAAAGCTTTGTTTGGACTGTCACAGGCTCCTGCTGCCACCGCAGACGGTTTGGACTCCGCTTAGTGCGCCTTAATCCGCCCCATCTTACCTGCCGTCCCTCTCCCATGGTGTTGAATAACAGAAGTCATGTCAGGCACACACACTTGCTCGTATGACAGGGCAGCATTGTCACACTCACATTTGTGGCCACGTGACCATGTTTTCAAATGGCTCATTCCATTCTAATTTCACGTTAGCACACAAGTGACATAAATTATCGTGTTATTAGTCATTAAGCCATTCTGTTTTTGACACAACGTGCAAATTAGGAATGTTGACGCTAGCATAGCTGTGGCGCAGTGCAGTAGGCAGGTCCTGACACGTGAAGCAGCTGGCCCTGTTGAAGCCGTGTCCTTAAAGAAAGAAAGAAAGAAAGGAAGAAAGAAGGGTTTCTTTGGCAGATTTAATTAAGTCCTTTTTTATCATCGTTGGAAAGCCCTTGGACCACAAGAATTCGATTTTTTGTTTCTATGTACAGGCCCTTAGACGAATTGGTCAAAGAAAGGAAAACCCTGGGGCATCCTGGTGAAAACTCGAACTTGGTCCATTAGCAAAAAGCTTTTTTTTTTTTTCCTGTGGACCTAATGATGAAACATTCTGTCTCTTCCACAGAGTCTTTAGAAGTCCTGTCCAGCCTTAAAGGCAGGACCGTTCAGCAGATCTTCTTCAACCTTACCTCCATCCCGGCCGAGGAGCGGATCAGCGCCGCTGAGCTCAGGATCTTCAGGGACCAGGTCTCGGCTGGCACGGTCCCAGGCAACGGCTCTGCCGCCGGCCACCATCGCATAAACGTTTACGAAGTGTTCAGGCCGGCGCCGGCTCCGTCCCAGGAGCCCCTCGCGAGACTGCTGGACACGCGGCTAGTCCTGGACTCTTTTAGCCGCTGGGAGAGCTTTGACGTCGGCCCGGCCGTATCCCGCTGGGCCTCGGGCGAGAGCCCCAATCACGGCGTCCTCGTGGAGGTTCTCCATCCGGTGGAAGCGGGGGAGGAGGGCGGCGAGGACGCGCACAAACGCTGGAGGAGGCACGTGAGAGTGAGCCGTTCCCTTCACGGGGACGAGGACTCTTGGCCCCAGGCCCGGCCGTTGCTGGTGACGTACAGCCACGACGGCCGGGGCGACGGGGTCTTCCGCTCTCAGCGGGAGAAGCGGCAAGCGCCGCGGCGGGGACCCAACGGCAGGCACCACGGCGAGGGCAAGCAGCGCAAGAAGCGCTCCAACTGCCGGCGCCACCCGCTCTACGTGGACTTCAGCGACGTGGGCTGGAACGAGTGGATCGTCGCACCGCCCGGCTACCACGCCTTCTACTGCCACGGCGAGTGCCCGTTCCCGCTGGCCGAGCACCTCAACTCCACCAACCACGCCATCGTCCAGACGCTGGTCAACTCGGTCAACAGCAACATCCCCCGCGCCTGCTGCGTCCCCACCGAGCTCAGCCCCATCTCGCTGCTCTACCTGGACGAGTTCGAGAAGGTCATTCTGAAAAACTACCAGGACATGGTGGTGGAGGGCTGCGGCTGCCGATGATGAAGACTTCTATTTATATGAAAGACCTTTCTACAACAAAACAAAACTATTTTCATGCAGAGAAAAAAATATATGAATATATTTATGTTGACATAATTCTTGGGAAATAAATATTTTAATGAGGAGTATTCTTTTTGAAAATGTTTCTAAAAATATATATATATATATTTCTGATGTACATTTTGAAACGAGTGCAATACCACATGAAGTATAATGCTCAGATTTTTATTTTGTATTTATTTCTATCATAACCACTTTATTTGTAAATAAATATTGCATATTTATCGTGAAAATAAGGTTTTGAATTTTTTAGTATGCATCCATTTAGTATTTTAATCCAAAAGTGCGGTCAGTTGACTAAAGGAGTGGACACATCTTTAGGTATAACAATGGGATTGTTTTTTTAGACGCTGTTCAATCTACATGATCTTAAGCCTGGTTTTGATCAAATCAAAATTCCTGATCAGAACTGAACTGATTGATATGCGTCATCGTGGTGAAATAAGCTTGTGGACGTGTCACTGACTGCAACCTGACATCCAGCATGCTAAATATCTGGTTGAGGCTCCAACAAGCTACAGCCAATGAGAGCTTAATCAGGTTTGTAGTTTGAAATCTTATCAAAAGTTGTGTAGTGTGGTCCAATATCCTTAAAGGTAAACATAGATGCCATTAAATGTTTTTTTGCCCATTTTGGAGTTGTCATGATGGTGGTGAAGCCATAAGAAGTTCATCTTAAATCTCCCATAGGTGTTGAGTTAGGTTGAAATGATTGGTTTGTTCTTTTTTTATATTTGCAGGTTTATAGACCTGGAACATATTGATTTTAATGAAAATGTTGGTCTGAAAGCAATTCCCTTTTAAAACGCCTGATGGCGAGGTGCGGGGTCATGTGATGAAAGTTGCTGTCCCGTAAACACCAGGGACTACTATAGTGAAAACATTAGTGGGAGAACCTGCCGCTGGTGCTGCAGCGGCAACCTCAGAGAAGGTCTGTCATCGTCCTTCCCCCATCATAGGGCGGAAAAGACAATAACGAATGGAATGGCAGCGGGATGAACCACGCAATAATTAGCAATCCCACAACAAAGCTACACAACTGCTCGTGTCGAGACACAACAGTCATGCCTGAGTCATATCGGTTGCGTTCTTTTCTCAACATGGTGTCTGGAGAATTCCAGAATAACGTAGCAACGGTACAGCAGCACAAGTACAGTAGGTTTGACCTAATCTGACCGTATTTAGGACTGTGTCGAGAAATTTGGGTTTTTGGGCACTGTTTCTGTTACTCAAAACTAAAAGTCTTTAATTATGTTCAAAGCGTTTCAAAAGGGAGGAGCCCAGAGAGATGATTGACAGCTCTCAGGCATGCCATTTCCTCATTCTGGGCGAAATAAACCCATGCTCGTTAATAAATCACATGCATAAACGTCCCTAAAAACATGTTCTGGGTGACAGTAATAATTATAGACCAACAAAAATGGTAGTTATTTTCTCAGCTTTCTTCAAGACACAGACAAGTGGTTCACTCTTGTTTCATCTACAAGTGAACTGAAGCCCCGCACGTACAACTGTTGGGGCATAGTACCCTTTATTCTCCCCTAAACATTTTTTGGGAGATAATTTTATGGGAATATAAATAACAGCCTACAGATATTTGCACTGCATATTTGTACCTTAAGATCTTATTAGAGGGCAGAATGGGGAACAATGCATTGTGGTTCGTAGTCACTTCCGCTCTAATTTCGCTTTTATTTCACAAAAGTCACCCTCCTTGAAATTTCCGTACCAAGACCAACAAGCCAAAGAAAGGAAGAGGGAATAAAATCTTTGGGAAGTGCTTGATTTAATAGTTTCAGTTTATTACTCAGAGTCCCTAAAGTTGTAATTGAGCTGTAGGTGAATATGACTCCCTCGCCATGTTGCAGGTCTAAAGCTCACTTCCGCCCCACCTTGTCCTCCATCCTTTCTACTGTTTTGCTGCCAGCTCAGGGTTTCCCACCCGCCGTGAGTCAGAGTGTGACCCAGGGGTTGGGGGTTGGAAGGAGGAGGGGGGGGTCCCTCAGATTGCTCCTTGGGGAGCGCTCCTAAAAATCTCTCAGCGAGGTTGTTAGACTTGATGAACAACTTCATCTCACCGCAGGGCATGGGAGCTGCCAACCACATGAGCCACTGCTACTCACAAACTGTTACCTCACTTGTGCTGTTGGATTCATATTCTGCAAAATGTGAACTCAAATTCGTCCCAAGCCTATTTTCCGTTGCGCATCTATTAAAAAATGCTGTGCTTCCCTCTTGGGGTGGGGGAAAAGTCTAATGTACGTTTAAAAAGCTTCGCTGCTGGCTGTAAAAAAAAAAAAAAAAAAAAAAAAAAAAACTAAACATGAAAAGTGTGACAGTACATGAACTCGACGAGACCACATTTCGCTGGTCGGGGAAAAATCGGGGCGCTTGGCGAATAAAAGCAGTCGTTTGCAAGCCACACCAAAAGTATCTGCTATTTTAAAAGAATCATATTTCCAGATTTGCTGGCTCGAGCGCAGTTTTGGAAAGTATGCACCCTTCTGATGAAGTGAACCAAAGCTGGACAGTCGGGGAGGGAGCTTCTGGCTGGGGTGCTGAGGCTCGGAACCGGGGTGCAGGCTGCTCACCGAGGCTTCCTTGTCTCTCGCCGCCAGAATGTGCAAATTTGAAAGGCGGTTTGACGTTGCCTCTCTGAAAGTCATCAGCGAAGTCCGGCACACTTGGAAATGTGGCATCTGTAGAGTAGCTCAAAACACATCAAAACGGCCCACGTCCACGTTTTGGTGAGGGAGGGTGGGGGAGAAAAGCACGCAAATGGCTTTTCCAGAGTGACTTAAGATGTCCAGAAATGACGAGACAAAGCCTTGTTTCCTCCAGAAACACACACAGATCTGTCGCTTTAGTTTTTTTCATGGTGTGTGTGAGTGAGACATCTGCTGCTGTAGGGAGGATGTGTGTTAACAACTTAAAGGATGACTTGTCCTATGAGTGAATGCTCGCTATTCCAGTAACACGGATCCTCTTTAATGAGCTCCGGACCGCAACCGCTGGAAAACGCTGGAAAGCGCAGGCGGTTCCGTCACCTGCTTTTCTGCACATGCTGAAAGGACGAACGGGGCTTAAGGGAGGACCTGGTTTCAGTGGATATCAGATCGTCAGATGTCTCGTCTGAGGATCTGTTTGTGGCGTCTGTTTTTTTTTAAGCGATTGTTCGTGTGGCGAGGGTTACGCGGCAGCCCACCAGAGTCTACCAGTAGGTGGCGACCACCATTCCTTCGCTCACAACACAGTACAAATTGATTGTTGACCACAGCATGCCTGAGCAGGACACTTTGTCACTCCAGCCCTCTTTGTCAGATGGTGAAAGTACACCAATTCTGCAATCGTGTACAATCATAGGCACTTTTTAAAGTATCTCTGGTGGTATTGACTCCTTTCTTCAACGGAGCTCTTTAGTCAAGTTAAAGTGGGAAAAGCACAGGCTCTGAAACCCTGGAAAGGACAAAACAGCCATTTTTGCAAATGTGCAAAAGCAGTGCATGTGTATTCAATAAAAGTTCTGTAAAGTGCAAGCAGAGAGAAAAACGTTTACTGTAGCCTCTAGGCCTGAACTCGCCAACACGTCACAGAAAATACAGTTGCCTGTTTGCATGCGCCATCTCTGCGTTGTGTGCATAGATGTATACATTAATGTTTTTTTTTTTTTTACATGTTTTCACATGCAACTCACTAGATGGTGCTCCATGATGTGAAATAGCCTAAAAAAGGGGCGTAATGAAAATATACCTGCACTTCGTTACTTCCCATCTCTGCGGTAAGACCCAGAGTAACCCAGAGTAACCTGGCTTTTACAGCCTGAATAGGTAACACACTTGTCACATTTATTCCGATTGTTATGGTACGGTGCGGTCCGATCTGGTTTTGATGAACCCTGCACCGCGTCGCCGTTGGTGGTCCGATATGAAAAAGCCAGTCCCCAAAACCCGCTGCTCAGAACAGATTAGCACAAGGTCTGAGCCAGATGCAGAGCTCTGGGCTCTTGGGTGGCATGATCCTAATTCGCTCCTTCCCTCCACACGTTTCCCATTAGCGTAGCGGGGCCTAGCGTGAACCGCCAAGCAGTCCTGGTTGGGGACGCTGGCCGGCCCCGGCCCCCGTGTGACTAATAACACGGCACTCTGATTAATCCCTTATACAACGGCTATGCCTCACTGCCGAATGACTAAGTCTAAGCGAGGCACAGCCATTAGCAAGGCAGCGGGACAGGCCCTTCTTTATGACGTCCTCGCGTCAACTGGCGAACCTCTTAGCAAAGGCCATGTGCCACAGGGCATGAAAAAGAAAACAACGCCGGGGGACGCGGTTAAATGCAGGCTCTGTGCGCTGGTAATTGATGTGTGTGGAAGTTTTTACAGCACACATTCAGGTGAAGCGCAGGTCCGAGTCGTCGCCGAGGAGGATATTATTCCTGTGGAGCTGGCGGGGCATAGTTTCCTTCCCTCAGCCCGGCCGCATGTACGCGTGCGTGACACTAGCATTACGTACAAGTCGTAACATCCAAGCGTCTGAAGCCAGCCGATGAATACGCTGCCTCTCCTCGCTTCCCGTCCCAGAACCCAGTTGTCCTCAGGCTGATGTCATGGCAGCTTTCCTCTCCAGCCAATGGTACACAAACATCTGGCCATAACATCATAACCCAAGCCCATGAGACTGTGCCTCCCTTCACTCCTCGTCCAAGGAAGCTACGGGTAGGATGGAGATGCCGTCCAGGTCGCTCATTCTTCACGGTCAGCACTCTGATGGTAGTAGCCCTGTTTAAAAAAATGGTTCGACGCTCCATAGTGTGAAAGAATAACTAGGCATGCAAATCTGTGAAAGCAGTTCTGTCCCATCTTTGCCAACGACAACATAATAAATGGACCAGACAGAATTTTTTGGGTAAATGCAAATATCATATGTGAGTATAGACAAAAAAGCAGTTTCCTTCTTTTCCTGGGTTTTTTCATATTCCACCACAGTATAGAAATTACTGAGAATTTTCAAAAAACTTGGCTAATTCTTTTTTTTTTTTTACATGTTTTTCTCCCACTGTTTCACTCCCACTGGAGATGCAAGTAAAAACTCCGTCTCGCCCCACCATTAGCATTTGTCGCTGGAGGCAACGCAGGAAAGAGCCTTCCTTTGGAGTAGATGAGCCAAAGTGAGAAAATGTCAGGGGTGAAGGGTCAAGGGTGTTCACTACAGGCCAATGGGCATATTTCAGCATCCATTTCCCCTCTCTCGTCCATCTGTGGAGACCTTTTTTCACTGTGTTGTGTCTCCTCTTTCATTCAGTTCCACCTCATTTGTAAGCTGGATGACTGTCCAAGTGAACATAGCTTTTATGGTGTGCTGTGGGAAACTTAGCATTTTGGAGATGTTTTGCAGATTGAATACCTAGGACAAAGTCCTTGTTGAAGAAACCTTCCACCATGCATGGTTTCATTAGCACCTGAAAATGTCCACTTTTTAGATTGATCTGGTCTCCAAATGGAAAATCTTATAGATTTATAGCCTCAATATTGCGACTGATGACCAAAAGAAATGGGTGTTTTGACTGGTCCAGGATGAAAATGTCTCTGCCCATAGAGCTGGAGAATTAAATGAAAAATTATGTAACTTTGGTTGTGACCATCAGTCTTTTTGTCTTCCTGTGGTGGTCCTCAAATGTTTTCTTAATTGAAGGGAGATGTAGTTGGAGACAAATGCGGCAGCAGGGTTGGAAAGAAAGTACTTTAACAAACATATAAGGGGTCAATACCCCAAAAAGACAGAGAGGCAAAAACAAATAGCAGCTAGCAGAAGCTGATGGCGGGAGGACACTTGAGAACCCAGACAAAATCCATGACTAACACAGGGTCTGAGCCAGGATTCGAAATCAGGCCATGTCGCTTACCACTGTGCATCACATAATCATATAAAATGTAGTCTGTTGACAATGAAAGTAAAAGTTTTGCATGTGATGTAGCAGTCAGTGTTGTTACGTCCCTGGACATGTTCTGTGTGGCTCTCTGTGTTTTTGTGTCCTGTCTCTTTTAGGTTGACTTTGTGAGAGGAGTTGAATCCTACCAGCTCCACCTACCATCTGCTTATTGGTCACCACCACTTATAAATGGTGTTCAGGAGGTCCCCAGGATCTGCTAGGCCCTTACTCTTTTGGGAGGTCCCCAGGGTCCATGGAGATCTGCAAGGAGCCCTGCATGGAGCTCCGTTGGGGATCTCATTCATGTGTCTTGTTGCTTTGTGTGACAGACCCCTTTGTTGTTAGCCTGTTACCTTTATGTGCCCTTTTGGTTAACTTTTGTGCATGTTTGAGTTATACCCGCTTTACACTAGTGAACAAGCCCTGTGGCTTTTAGTGCGTAGTGCTGTGCTTATTGGCAGCTTAAAGATAGTGCCCTGAGGTACCATGATGGCCAAGATGTTATTCATATGGCGAAAGGAAAAGCAGCTGCGTTCTCAAGACCTCAAAATTCCTGAACGAACCAAAATTCCAGTGAGGTCCACGGGCATCTCATTAAAGAATTTCACAGTCAGCACAAAATACCTCCAACGGGAATATATATTCTGAAAAAACATCACTCCCCAAACTTCTCCACAGCAACCCTCCATTTTACAAGCGGCTGTGTATTTGTAGGTTTCCGTGACATGTGGACGATTTCCACTCGATTCTTGCCTTCGTCTGTTGACTGCGACATAAAATAGCGTCGGTGGCTTTTGGCTTTCCAGAGTGGGAGCTGGGCCGGCATATATTGAGTCCATGTGGGGAATACGGATTTAATCTGCGCATTGCCCACATCTCTTCCTGTTTCTAATGTGGAGCTGCGGTGGTTTTGTCCTCTGGCCAAGCGCCTCTCATCCACCGAGTGTCCATTTCCTCTGAAGTGAATAGTAGCAGGTGTGTTGGCACAGAGCTCGCAAACGGGTCCAGATTTCTTTCCTTCTTTCTTTATTTCTTTCTTTCTTTCTTCATAATGATCAGTCTTTTCAGAGAAAAAAAAGTGTCATTCATAAGTGACAAAGCACACTGTTGCCTTCCCTGAAAAAAAAAAACTAAAACAGTAATTGGTGGCAATTGTCACATGACTACTAAGGGAATCATTTTCTGTGTTGTGTGGGGGAAGGGGGTTGTGGTCCTCGATGGGAAGAGAACGAAGAGAGGGGGGGGGGGTCAGTCTGCCACCAGTGTTCATTAGGGCCACAGGGTGCCCGCAGGTGGTCCCGTCCAAGCTGGGGTCCTCCATTTGGCCCCTGTGACGAGGCGGTGCGCTGTCACACTGCTCAGTGGAGGTGATTAGATGGGCATTAACCCCTGAGGACAACTTCTACCTCATCCCTAATTCCACAGAGACCCCTCTAATGACCCTGTCTATGAAGATTACGCCCATAATCCCATCATAGCACAAGGCGCGAGGGGGAGGACTTGTAGCTCCGGAGTGGCTCTGTAGCTACGAGTCCGCCAAAAAAGAATTGATAAATACTCACACTGTGGCCATTTTTAGATGTAGCTATGATCTAAGAGCATTTGAGCTCTTCTGAGTCACTTTAGAACAACCTTAACTATCTCACGTTGGAGTAATGCATTTTCTTCCTCTTTCTTTCAGCCCCTTAAGGCCTCCTCATTAGATCCTGGTCACTGGCTAGGGCAGGAAATGTCTTTAGCTCACAATGGAAGTGGCACATCTGAGCTTCCTCCCGGCAGCGTTCTCATTGGCTGCCAAAGCCGACAGAAGCTGCTTCAGTGCACTCCCCATCTTTTTGAGGTAATTATGTACACTTGTTGACACAGGATGTTTAAACTCGATGCCGATTAAAGCAAATCCAATTTGAACGACTTCACTTCACTTCCTTTTCTTTTAACTTTAAAAAAGGAGGGAGAAAGTGACAGGAAGAGTGGGCGTGCAGGCCAGAAATGGGGGGTTTTGTGTAGGTATTTGGGTTTCTGTGGCTGTGATGGATTCGTCGCATAAATAGAACAAGTTTGACTGCAAATAAAAATAATTCCTCACCTTCTCACTGACATGGGGGTGTTTGCTTTAATTGGTAGGATGGAATTTTCATTTTAAGACTATTTGGAACATGGCGCAGACAGGTAATAAAACCTGATAAATTCTAAATGCTTTCACAGCTGTATCTTTAAGTAGCTTGGTGTAATGGTATTCAGAACTTATCTATTTCAAGTTGAAATATTGCTGTATTGACATTGGATGCTTGAAAATCGTGAAAAGTTTTACAAAATTTTCAGTGTTGAAATTCAATGTTGAAATGTATTCAACATTTTTAGCTATTTTTTTGTATTTACATCACAGTCTATGGATTTAAAAAATGCCAAAGATTGATATCAAGATTTGACTTTCAAAATTGACACAATTTTTTTTTACATCAATTGAACCTTGGTTATGATGTTGCCTGTGATTTTAGGTTGTAAGCATTACAATCTAAATTCATGGGTCCACTTGACTTATTCAAGGAAAAACCGACAGAGTGAATTAACTTATTGTATTCATGGTTTGAGTCTTAATGAACCACAACTGATCACTTCATTGATGGAAACATGAAAGCATGTTGTAAGTCGCTCTGGATAAAGTGTGTCTGCCAAATGCCATCAATATAAATGTAAAATTATATCTATTATATCTATTAATGTGGTACGTATAATTTTTTTAGTTTACAATTTAAAAAAAATCTTTAGCTAAAACTGTTGAAAATCTTGAAGCTGTTGGGCACCTTTTTTCAGATTCTTCAGTCTGTGTTGCTCTGGCAAGTTTTTTTCGAAAGATCTTTACTCATTTGGTGTTTTGATGACAGTGGTAGAGATGCTGTCCAAAGCATCACATCCATTTGTCTAGAGTTCGCTTGAGAACTGTTCACTGAAGGTCATTTCCCATGATTTACATCATTTCCAAACTCATCAGCCATTCAGCATGATTTTCCGCTGTGGATGGGAGAATCAACTCTACAAGTACGGAAAGGTTTCCAATAATGCAATCACTTTGAATTTATTTGACGTGATCCTGCCCTCTTCGTCAAGCCAAACACTGCAAAAACTAGTTCCTCAACAGTAACGAAGGCACAAATTTATTTGCAGCCACCCCCCCGATCTGTGTTTGATTGTTCCCCATAATGGTGGCGGAAATGGTAGAAAACGGGGCCTGTGTTCATAGCCATACATAGTGTACAGATTTTATCTCTACACACGATTCCATCCCCCCTACATTCTCTTCTACACTCTCTATCAGATACACCGCAAAAACGCCGTGCTCGGAGTAAAGCAGGGCCCAAGCTGGGCTCTAAAGTTTGCCAAATTTGCTTTTTCATCTCTGAACCTTTGCAGGTTTTGCCAAACATACCAGGCATTCATCCAACAGGAAATGCAACGGCACATTAATCTCCCTGTAGCAGAGTCTTCAAACATGGCTTTACAAAGATCTGAGCACGACCTTCAGGCAGTCCTCATGTCTGCACAGTTTTTTTGGGTGAATTTTATTATTTGTTTGAAAGTCTTGTACCTGAACCAGATCTTCGACGTGATGTCCTTCCCGCTCCCCCTTTGGTTACCTGCATCCTGCCCTTGAGGCCGTGCTGGGTTTTCCCCCCCTTTGCTTGTTAAGACGCCCGCACCTTTCCTCCTCAAACCTTTGGTCGGCTCCGCCTGATTCATCTGGGACCAGTCGGTCCTGGTAGCTGTCTGTCTAATTGTGTCACATTATCTCCATTTTCCCCATCAGATAAAGATTGCCAAAATCTCATCTGCCACATCACAGGGCACCTATTAACCTTTGACCCTCATTTTTCGTGTTTGTGGACCCGACCGGTCCTCACACCCAACCATGGGCCCATTAACACGTCGCTGTGGTGCAGAAAAAACTATTTTGACGGGCTGTAATTGCTGCTAAGTGATGCCACACAAAGCCTTCTTTTGTGGACCAGGCGGGGCTGGATGCGTAGGACGGATTGGAGACCCCTGTGGGCTCCTCATCACCTCTCCTCTCTCACTCCTACGGGTCCTTCCTCAAAAGGCGGCGCCCTCTTTGAAAATGTGAGATAATGAGGGGCGTATTTTGGATGGGAGCTCCCAATTACATGCTCCAGATCGGACAGGCCACTTATTAAGCCTGTTCCGAGCTGTGGCAGCACCCCTTTCCTAGCCTGACAGCACAGTGTCCCCACCCCAGCTCCTGAGTGTAATGAGTGTAAAGGTCAGGGGTCGCTAAAGGCCACTGCTTTCCTCTGAGGTTGTGTGTGTTTTTTTTTTTTTGCCAGGTGGCCGGAGTCAGACCATGTGGGATTGGCGGTCGGCAGTGTGGATGGAACGGTGCTTACCTTTCAGCGCAGGTACAGTCGAGGCCCTGTTTGCTGTGGCCGTGTGGCAATGCTAAATCGATTCTTCAGGCCCCCTCCCTCTGCAGTCAGCATGCTGTTTCACGCAGGCAGCGCCTTCCAAACCAGGTGTGGGCAGATGTAAAGACAAGGGCAGCTATAGTGTTGACAATCTGTGAAAACAGAACTAAATATATCTCTCAGAATGGAGTCTTCACTGTTGGTTTGAGTTTGTGGTTCATGCTAAATTAAAATCTGTGGAGCACTGTTTTTCAGGCCAACGATGGCCAGGCCTTATGATATATTAGGTTTCGGATATTACTTTTGAAAAATATGCTGTCTGTTTTAGCACTGAGTATGTTTTCATGATGGAAACATTGGTTAAGCTATACTTTGCATACAACAAATAGGATTTTGTCAGTTCAATGATTCAATTCCATGTCATCAAATGGCTGTTTCTCCCCAATTGGTTTCAAGATATATATATGTATATATATATATGTATGTGTGTGTGTGTGTGTGTGTGTGTGTGTGTGTGTATATATATATATATATATATATATAAAGGAAATTGAAACATTGTTCAAATGTTATTGAACAAAATGTTGTGTGCATAGAAATTCGAATTATTATTATTTTTCATTTATATTAATTTAATTTGGCCTTACAAAATATCATGTTAATTTCTCTAACATTGTGAGCTAAAGTTGCATAAAGTGATGCAATATTTTTTCACCACTCATTATTTTGTAAAGTGGAAGTAATCTAAATACTATGATGAAAGGAATGCTTTTTAGTGTAATGTCAAACAAGTTGTCATATGGTCCAGCCACAGACACGATTGTGCCCGCACTATTTTCGACCTGGTTGCAAACACAGTAAGCATGAGGTAAGGCATCCTCAGAATTTACATATCTGTATTCTGAAGAAGAGAAATTAATTTAAAATTGTTCTCACATAAGCTACTTCCTCAGTCTGGTTTCGCCCATGATCATATTCACAAACATCTTTCAATTGTGTTTCTTTCTGGTTTTCACAATACTCAATTTAAATTATAATCATGTAAATTGTTAAATTAATGTATAACGCAGAAACACGTGTGAGGTATTATTTATATATAAGGTCAGCTAGCATCTGCATGTTAGAGCGTCCACCACGTCTTATTTTTCTTTTCTAAAAGCACTGGCCACGTTGTTACGCTTTCAGCTGTATATTTTGGTATGTTTCCAAGAAAATGTCCCAGTGGTGGTATTGTGTTAGAGGTGTTTTCATGTGACGTGTGACTTTAGCATTTGTTTGAGGCTTTTGCGCTTTTGCTATGCAAAGTTTTGAGGGTAATTGTAGGTTGGCTTCTTCTTCTTATTATTGAGCACAGCTGTTCAGCCGGAGTAATAGCATAGCTGCCACATTTGAAGGTATGCGCCCTGCTTAACTGCGCGGTGCTACCTTCCTCCTGGCTTATGGCTTTAAATGCCATTTTCTGCCTTTTTTGAGCCCAGTCACATTCACGAGTTTTGTTTCACACTAAATGCCTATTGAACTAGGAAGTGGCTCCTAGTTAGTGTCCTTGCTCTGGGTAAAAATGGCCATTTATTAATGGAGGCCTAATCAGTCTCATTAAAGGCCAATCTCTTCATTAAAACCAATTAGCACTCTTTGGCGATCAAATATGCCACCGCGCCATGCAGAGCCTGCACGATGGCATCACATGTGTATTTAAAGCGCTTGATGTCAGTACAGCGGCGCAGGAATTTGCAGTGGAAGCATGGAGGACTTTTAATATGGGTCGCCCTTCTCTGTCATTATGGCCCGGCAAACCACCTATCAGAGCCATGGCGAGTGATGTGGGAGCGTCTGGCCCTCTGCTCAGAGCCCCAAGGCTTTTCCAAACCAAATGAAAACTACAGGACAAACCTGGCCAGCTATGACATCACTACTTGCCCTCAGAGGGGACACACTCCAAACCAGAAGGTCCTGCAGTTACAGAGGGAGAGATGAAAAAAAAAAAGTAAGTAAACTTCTGGAAACATAACTTCTCAAGCAGTATTTTGGGGTTGGCTTTATTAGGAACATAAAACGAAAGGCAGATGACCACTTCCCTTGATAACCTACAAGTCCCCAGAGGAAATGAACGAACCTTTCGGAGCTTTCCCTGGCACTGTGGCATTACGCTCCTTTTAAACACCTACTTAGGTTTGACCTCTGGTTTTGAACGTTTCACGTGCTCATATCTTCAAATAAAAACATTATTTTAAGAGAGCTGCAGCCCAGGGTGAACCACGACGGCGCCCATCATCGGATCAGTGTGACCACGCACCTGCGGATCACGGCGAGGCTTATGGGCAATTAGAAACCACTGAACTTTGATGGGGCCGGAGCCGCGGAGGGGGTTCGGCGGGCTCTCCTGGCCTGGCCCTGTCTGGTGTAGTATCACTCCGGTCAACGCTCTTGCTTCTGGCCCTGCCCGCCGGTCCATGAAATGTGGCGCTGGAAGCGCGCGGGTGGACTGCACTTTGAAACAGGCTGGTCACTGTTAGGCAACAGTGCTCCCTTTGTGGGGAATTGTCAAAGCTGGCACTCCACCCAGCGCTCCTCCCTTTCTCCTGAGCTTCAGCGGTGAGCAAACAAAGCCAGCTCCACGTCAGTGCCGCTTGGCACGTCTCGCTAGCTACTGTCAGCTAATCGGGAGTTCAGTCTGCAGTGAGAACATCTCACCTCTGATTGGCTGATGGCAAGACCATAAGAACATAAGAATGAAACAAACAAGTGGAGGCCATTCGGCTCACCAAGCTGAACTGGGCAGTGTAGATCTAATAGTTTGTAAAAGTAATTGTTTAAAAAGTTCAGATTTAAAGGTGTTTTAGCTCGTGACACAAACATGGGCGGTCTGTTCCACGCCAATAGTCTCAGATCCAAACTAACAACTCATTTCCAACTATGGTCACGGGCTCCTGAATGAGAACAGTATGACTAAACATCTATTCTTCTTAAAATCTAATATGGCTCTGTCAGGTCACCCCTTATTCTACTGTGTTCTAGGCTGAATTTAATTAGCCAAGAAATTAATCCCTCAGGTGACCATACCTGGACCCAGTAAGGTTCACAAGAATGATGGATTCATCTCTCAAGAGAATTTTATAACCCACCAATTCAGTTTGAAAGTTTTAGGGAGGCAGAGGACACTGGAGAAGAAACCTGCACCAACACAGGACAGCATGTAAACACTGCACACAATTAGGAACAAGAGGAACCAATATTGGTTCCTTTTTGACACAGGCAGATTGGGACAATAACTACTGCTGCGTTCTCTCTGTATTCAACCCGTGCCACATAACTTCCCTTTGGTCCAGTTGCTTTAAGGTTAAGCAGGAGTGACCCTTGGTTATGGAGGGATTGATTCAGTATCTAAACCAGTATTGCACCCAGGCATTCCAAGGAAGATGGGTTTAGTGTCCCTACATTGACAACATTATTGCTATGTTAAATGAACTATAGGCAATTTAAAAACCATATTGTGAGGTGCAAGAAGTAATATAATCATCTAAGTGGGTTTGTACATGGCAACAACTCACGTTGGGGAATTGCACGTGGGGAATTGTTCCAGTGCAGTTGTTTCTTCAGCTGTGCCTGGATGTTAGGAAGCCACAATTCTTCAGATGATTAAGAGTGTAAGGCACACAGGGAAACGGGCTACTGGGTCCAGACAATAAAACATTAATGAACTCCACGGCAGCGCGAGTTAAGCGCAGCGCATACTGCACAGCGCTAATAAACCGCGGCGGAGCACTCCCGAGGTGGGGATGAATGAAGGAGGTCATTAATTCATGCTGACTGCTCTTGTAATTGAGGAGCATTTCTCTGTCAAAGCTGAATCCAGTTACACTTCATTTATGTTGGTTTTAACTTTGTTATAATATTCCCCCGGGCTGCTGTTTTATTATTATGCCACGATTTATAGCTTTTTCATTATTCTCAATATTTATATGTTGGTCTACTTATCTACAGCTCTACAGATGCCACTTTTCCTTTCGAAAAATTTTCCCCCAATTGTTGGACAATTGTTAGTCTGTGTAAAATCTTAAGCATTCTTTTTTAAACTACTAAAATTCTAATTGTCACAAGAGACAGAAAAATCCAGAACATCTAGGGGACTATTGCAGCCACGTCGTGAAGGGCATCCTGCAAAAAAAAAAAAAAAAAATTGCCATTACAATTTTGTGACCCCTAACAGGTGCTGCCCAAGGCAGAAGAAGAAGAAGAAGAAGAAGAAGAAGAAGAAGATGTACAGAACAGTTTTGGTACTAAACTGAAGGTGGGTCGTGCTAGTGTAAGATAAAAAAATTGTAAAATTTGTGCATCTTTCATGTCTTTGACACCCGTGACCTTACAGGCCCCACGTTTAATGTATAGCACTAGTTTGAAAATGGCGCCCGTAGTAACCGAAATGATTGATTTTAAAGTTGCAATAAGTCAAGCAGTCTGATTGAACCACAGATGTCAGGAAAATGTGCCTCCGAGGAACAACCTGCTCTCCTTCGACAGGAAGATATCATTTTACCCAGGCAGAAAACGAGCGTTTTGAAATAATTCTCCCATCTCGCGGTTCACGAGCAATTGACTGTGAAATGCGTATTCCACGGATGCTCTTTTTCTGCGGCACATTCTCTTTAAGTAGGTCACCCTAATCCTGAAACAGGTGAACAGGAAGCTGGCTCCTTCCTTCCCCGTGTCAGTGTCTTTCATCGCGTGTCGCCCTGGCAACCCAACATACAAATGTTGAGCCGCTAACGTGCCCGAAATCTCAAAGGCCTTAAACACAAGTACATGCTTCATAAGTGTTTGAGCAGTGAAACACAGCAAGGAAAGAATAGTTGGGTCCAAGGGACATGCTTTAGACAGGTCTAGCCCATAAACATTTCAATAAATGCGACATGAAAACGAAACGTTAACAATATTGCAGCTCCTACATCATGTGCCGTTATTTGTCTCGTCCTGTCCAAACCGAATCCTGCGATTCTGATTGAATTTGCACACTTTGTGTTTAGGCGAGCGAGGAGAAGAAAAATGGCTCCATTTTGTCTTTTCCAGAAAAAAAAAAAAAGCGCCAGTACAGGTGTCTGCTGGTGTATTTCAAGCCCTCGTCTGAAGGGTCGAGGAAAACATCTGCATAGGTGGTCCTCCCGGAGTTTGGGAGGAAACACTGGTTGTAAATATGGCACAAGGTCCGGGCTGCCAGAGAAACAGGCCGCATATTTCTGGAACGGAGCGTCTCGGTTTTTACCCCGGTGTATTTTTGTCACGAAAACCCAACGCGAGATGGCCCGCCTTGCGCAGCTGCTGTTCGAATTTGTTTAAGCACGTACAAATAGGCCGTAACCAGCGAGCTGAGGTTTTCGGCTCAGCCAGAGGAAAAGGGGACGCGTTCCAGGGACGCGGCGTTTTCTAAAAGGAAAAACAACAACAACAAGCCGAGGGACGAGTTCTGTCCCTCACACAATATATGAAGCAGTAGACCAATTCTATATGTACACGCACACACACACACTAACAGGAACAGTTGATCAGTTGATCATATCAGTTGAACTATTTTTGAACTGCACTATTTCTGAAGTGTTGGGCTTGTTTGCTAAAGTCAAAAGGGTCTTCAGGATTTACATTAATAGATTAAAAATAGATAGTTATCTTTTTGGGGATTTTTTTGTGATTTTTTTTATCAGTTTTTTTATCAGTTTAATGAGCACAGTGACAGACAGCTCATGTACACCACAACACATCGATACGTCACACGCAAAAAAACATCATTATAAATCAGGGACAGTATGCATAAAACCTCTTAAGAATGGACTTTAAAAAGTAAAAAAAGTCTAAGCAAAGTCTAAACCTGATTCCTGAGTGCTGACACAACCAGCACGTACGGGTCTGTCAAACAAATCCCGCCCCAAACACTGAGTTCAAACAATAGAGGAGCTGCACAGTGAATATGTTAGTGACATCAAACCTTCGTTCAGGACATCCTTTTGCGATTATACAGTCTTATAAACAAGTCTTTCACTAACATCTACCAAACACGTCACCAATCGTTTTCCACATATAGATGCATATGTTGTGTATATATTCTGAAGTGAATTGAACAGGGGTGCACACAATGAAATGTGTTTTAACCATCACCCTTGATGAGCAGCGGGCAGCCATGACAGGCGCCCGGGGAGCAGCGTGTGGGGACGGTGCTTTGCTCAGTGGCACCTCAGTGGCCCCTTCTGATTACGGGGCCGCTTCCTTACCCGTTTCCTTCAAATGATGAAGTGGAGATTCCCACATTTGTGGAAGTCGCAGGCGTCAGCACAGCATCGCTGTGGGTGATCCGCCTTCTTGATCATGGTGTCTCCCCATCTCTATAATGGGTTACCTGAATCACCAAAATGATGACACCCTTGAGGTATAATATTCAGCAAGTCCACTCTCGGACGGAGTGTGTGCATCATGTGTGGACCCCGGCCACTTTTGACTTCGGTGGGAAAGTCGATGAACTGCTTCACTTTGTTCGGTGCAGTCAAGGCCATCAAAGTGCTTTTCACAGCTCTGCTGCCAGCGGATTACGATGGGACCAAAGTAATCACTGGAGCACTGCTGCATTTTTCCAGTTTCCAGCATTATTAACACCTTCAGTTCAGCAGCAAGTGCATTGTTACCTGATGTGCGCGAATGTGTGCTCAAGTAGGTTTGTATCTTTTTATCAACTCATTATCATCCTAAATCCGCAGTACATCCTTTCTTTCACAGACGTTTAGGAGTCCTCTCCAGGTGCCTTAAACAATTTAGGCGCTGAGACCAAGTCTTAACACTTGAGTCCTTGTCTTAACACTGTTTGTGCATGCCACTTATTCTTAAGTCTGGGAATAAGAGCCAAATCACGTCACATCCCTAGATTTGTTGAAAAGCCATGACGGTCAGTTGAGCAGACTTAACAAGTTTGCATGTAAAATACATTTTTACAATCAATCACCAAGCAACTGCAATGCTTCACATGTTCGCAAGCCATGATAGTTGGTGGAGCTACTTTTTTTAGGGGAAGGGTTTGAAGTTTGAGAGTGGAAAAAGCATGAGAAATGGGAGGTAACCTTTCCCCTTATGACGACATAAGGGGACAAAAGGGACAAAATGACCAAAGCATGCTTTATACATATCACCATTTCTAGCCACTGCAAGACCTTTGACAGCCTAGGGAAACTTGTATTAATGTTCAATAATCTCACAAAGTGAAATTTTAATGTCATGGGACCTATAAGTTGTAATGCAAATTAATGCAGCTACGCAACATTAATTCAGAGCTCCTAGAGAACGGTTTCCAGTTCCATGTGGAACCATGAGAGGTGTAAGAGCTGGCCAGAGGCTGGCATTTTACAGGTCTCATGGAACGGCTGTGAATTCTCGGTGTCTGGTAGTGTCAGGAGAGCCTGAAATCAGCCTGAAACCCAAGCTGGGCTAAAGCCTTCAGGAAGCTGCAGATATCTTGTGGATGCATTTTTATGGCCTAAGCATGGAGCAGGGGATATTTTCTCCATCCACTCTGAAGAAGAAAAAAAAAAGCCAATGTTTCCCCAGTTCTTTCCCTCCATAACTTATTTATTACATCTTAGAAACATTTTTATTTGCTCTTGAGCAATTTGCACTGGAAATCCCCCCCGGGTGCCGTGGTGCATGTGTCTGAATGGGGCTTCCCCCAAAAAGGCCCCAATAAATGACATGGTTCAAACACTAAACTAGGTGCTAATGAACGGAGTCCAGACAAAGTTTACTTTCCTGGGTTCAGTCGTGCTGTACAATGGACCCATTCACAACAGTTTGAGCCGTGGAAAGTGTCTGTAAGGTAATCCCATGCGTGTTCGAGTGACCCCCCCCTTCTTTCTTTCTTTCTTTCTTTCATTCTTTCTTTCGAATTTTCAATATATCTCACCCCCACCCTCCAGGGCCACCAATGTTCAGGCTGTGCCAACGACAACACTAATATACATCAGCTGATACTAGCAGCGGGAACTGAGATTTGCATGGGGCTCAAAGGGCATCCTTTCATGCGGAGCTGGCGGGGCCGTGCCGAGAGAAAACAAACCGACTTTTCCAGGCCCTATCGGAGCAGTGAAGGGGCACGTGCCGCAGGAAGCTGCCATTTGGATGTTCTCGGACATGCTAGGACTGGAGCTAGCAGGCTTGATCCGGGCATAAAAAGGAAGCGGACTCGTGAGCGGAGGTGCTGCAGTGTTTGACAATGACAGTCCCTTCACTTTGACAGAAACGCTGTTTTAGAGGTTAGCACTGCCGCTTCACAATCAGGAAAAAACAAGATTCACATTCCATCTGATATTCCATGTAGTTCGTCTGTTCCCATCTTGGTGTGGGTTTTCAATCGGTCCTCCGGTTTCCTCCTCCAAATTAACCACGACATATTGTTGCTGAGCAAGATCTTGCTCTAACCTGGGTGGTAGTAGCCTAGCGGGTAACACACTCGCCTATGACCCAGAAGACCCAGGTTCAAACCCCACTTACTGCCATCGTGTCCCTGAGCAAGACACTTAACCCTGAGTGTCTCCAGGGGGGGGACTGTCCCTGTAACTACTGATTGTAAGTCGCTCTGGATAAGGGGGCGTCTGATAAATGCTGTAAATGAAAACCTGCCTACTATATGCCAACATTTCTAAATGATTTGCTGTAAATATTAGTATTTTCAGATCAAAAGAAAATATCCAAAAACATATCGGTATTCGATGAGAAATAAAGGAATAACAAAAGATTTCAGGTTGAATTTATATCCCCTCCACCCCCACCCCCCACCTTTCCAGACTAATGGAATCAGAATTAGCAGATTCTGTGTCTACTTGTAAATGCCGGTCCTAAAATAAAACAATGCCTCAGAAGGCCCTGGATAATCAATATATCAACATATCTAGATCAATATATCAGTCATTTGTGACATCCACACACTTTAACTAGTGCTTCATGCATGTCTGGTTTGCCTCGGTGTTTTGAACGAGGAAGCAGTCCATCAGGCACGTTTCCTCCATCGAACCTAATGGACTTCTGCATCTCTGGCAAACAGGGTCAGCTGTCCTTCTTGGTAATGGATGTTGTTTTACAGTAGCTCTTCACTGTTCCAGCCCTGTACTGCAGCCTTCCCCGCAGATGGAGGAAGGTAGGGCTGGACCTCGGCTGGTTTGACCGGGCCTGTATTTATGTCTGTCTGACCTGACGAACCCCTAAGCTTTATTTATGTCAGATGCAACGGCTGGAGGAAAGAGCAACAGGACTTGGTGTGTTTTGACGGAAAGTGAAGATCTGCAGGAGAGACACTGAGATGATTGAAAACCGGGTCCTACTTTTCCTTGTTGTTGTTGTTTTAGTTTTATTGCGCAAGGCCCAGGCATGAGCTTCTTCGTTTTTATGAACAGCAGTCTGCCACAACTTTTAAACCACCAGCTCAGGATGTCTGAAGGTGTCTTTTTTTTTCGTGGCTGGTACAGATACTACCCAGATCGTTTGAGTCCTGCGATTTGTAAGGTGGGGTGCCCTTGGATCAGGTTTGTTTTCTTAATTGCATGCCACAGATGCCTGGCCAGGTTCAACTCTGCAGTAGCTCTGGTGTGGAATCCATTCAAATCAGTCCAATCATTTCCATGTAATATTTTACAATGAGAGCAAATTACTGGACAGTCACCATAACCCATGCCTTTTTTAATGACTTTTGTTTGTATTAATAAATGATGCAGAGGCAAAAAAAAAAAAGATCTCTGGGCATGGAGCAGATTAGTCACTTTCCAGTGATACAAATGGCATTCACTTATTTTTGCAGAATGTCTTTTCACATACTTAATCTGTTTATTAAATGAGCCAATGTAGACCCAGACTTGACTCCATTTTGGCAGATCACCATGGTTACATGTATGTTTTGCTTCCTTGGTCCTCGCATTCAGCATGACTGGAGGTGCCTGTGCGTCATTTGAACGGAGAATTCACAGACATCACTGTTAAACACGCAGAGCCAAGGATGGTGTGATTATGGGTAAGCCCTTTTTTTCCAAGCCTCTGAACTTGATTTAGACCCGCGCAAACATCTTGAGCCAAGTTTGAGTTAGGTCAGGTTCTTGTGGCATTCACTTAAAAAAAGGGAGATGGGGGGGGGGAAACGCCAGGTCTGTTTCATGAATGGAGCATTGTGATGTTTTGCAGTCATGCCGGCGAATGTTTTCAATCCCATTTGATCCTGCAGCGGGGCTGCTAATTGGCAAAGCGTGTTTCCCAGGTCAGTAGGAGTTTTCTCTTTCCATAAATACAGATGGCGGTTCCAGAGTGACTTCCAAGGAGGTTCATAGCAGCATGGGACAGTTGAAAGTGGTTGAGTGAAGAGAAACATTTTTTGATCAGCTCAGGCTGCAATGTCTTTCTCTGTCGTGACCAAGCATGATCATGATCACGGTGTTTCTTGAGATGCTTTTTATGCTTCTCATGAGATCTGCACATACTTGCCATAAAGCACTCTCAAAATTTGTTTAGGCTCAAAACCATTTAGCTCAACTCAAATTCTTAGACTAGGTTATTGCGAACCTTCGACGGAAACGTAGTTCTGAACTGTTCTGTTATTCGGATTTGGGTGCCACCTTGTGGTTGTTTTGAGAACTTTAGTTACCCCATTCACTACACAATGAATGAATATTTATTATATGTTATATAAGATATATTTAAAGTATTTCAGGCTTTTTAAGGCTAAATATTCAGGTTGAAATGATTTCCAAAGATTAATCCTTTTGACACTTGCAGACGATATTGTAGCATACATTAGGAGGCAGGTTAACTTAATGTCTGCTTTATTTCAGTCCGCACAAATCAATCGGAAGCTCAACTCAACAACCCTGGGAAAACTTCCCCAGCCCCAAACACATCCAGTTCAACCTCGAAAGTGAACACCCCAATAGATAGCTGTGTTTCTCTAACACGTTACACTATTTACGTGTACACTACTCACAATAACTTAGGGATATTGTGAGGGAATGGATGGATGTCATATTTACGGTTGCAATTGTATTGGGGTGATAGACACAGCTCATTTTGTGTTTTCCATGTAATGGTCTCATTGTGTACAGGTGTATTGGGGCCAATACCAAGAGACAACCTTTCTCAATGCGACATCAATTTCAACATTCTGGGGGTATACAAAGCTGGTATTGTCAGTAAGGCATTCCAAGTTCATCATTCAAACAGCCATGAACACACAACATCACTTAACGGACGAGCACCTGGCCATGGTGCGCCTTCGGGTCGGTGGCAGGCAGTCAGATGTTGCTCGTGATCTTGGTATGTCTCAAAGTGTCATTAGTAGACTTGCATCAAGACACATAACTACTGGCAGAGTTCATGACAGACCCAGGAGTGGAGCCCCATGAGTGACAGACCGCAATGGTGACCAGTACATAAGAACCTATGCACTCAGACATCGCTATGCAACTGCCCCACAGCTGCAGGCCTGTTTACAAGATGCGAGGGGTACCAGGGTCTCCAGCAAGCCATTCGCAACCGACTCCACCACTTTAGCTTGAATGCCAGACGACCATTGCAGGTGACTCCACCAAGACACCGCCGTGAACGTTTGCAGTGAGCACAAGACCATGTGACCTGGACAATGCAGCAGTGGTCTATTGTCCTGTTTACTGATGAGTGTCACGTGAGTGTTGCTAGAGAAGGTGAGGTGAGCTATACGCTGAGGTCAACATGGTCCCCAGGGTTTGCTTTGGTGGAGGAGGCATCACCAGTCAGTGCAAAACCAATTTGGTTGTTGTACATGGTTCAGTCACTGCACGTTCTTACCTCAGAGACATCATAGAACCCATCATCATCCCCCAATTCCGCCAGCTCACCCCCAACTTTCTGTGGCAAATGGTGGAAACACTCGCTACTTAGTGCTGCACGATTAATCTAATCGCAATCGTAATCGCGATGTCAGTCTGTGCGATTACATGAACGCAAAAAGCTGCGATTTAAATGATTAGTACATGGATTGGATCGGCAACATATCCGATCCATTCTCTCATTCTCTCAAAGTTTGCGAGTCTCACTTTAGTCGGATGTGACGTATTTGGTCACATGACTTTCGATTCGGAGACGTATGGTTAGACGGCGCATGACGCGCTGCATCGTACGTCAACGTCGCCGCCGTTTTGCGAGAGGCTCTGCTGTGGCGTGAAGCATATACATGTCTATGGAGAGAAGTGCATAAAAATGCCTCACTCTTGTGCTGCTTGGGGCTGTACAAACCGCTGTACGCTCCAAACCAGATCCCAGGGGATTACATTTCATAGGTAAGGCTGGACAATTGTTTTTAATATATTTGGCCATTATAAAATCCCCGTTTTATAAGTCTTAACCTTAGCGAAGCTAGGCTAAGCTAGCGAAGCTATGCATTCCTGTGTTCAAGTCAGCCTCCAAACAACGTTTTGGCTAAACGTAGGCATTAACTATTTAGACTGTTCTTAGCTGTTTAGTTAACTTTTCTCAAACTTTGAAGGTTTCCTAAAGAAATTCACCTCTGTTGACAAATCTTAACCTTAGCTAAGCTAGCAAAGCTATGCATCCCTGAGTTCAAGTCAGCCTCCAAACAACGTTTTGGTTAAACGTAAGAACTATAATACGGGATTTTATAATGGCCAAATATAATCAAAACAGTTGTTTAGCCTTACCAGGGTTTGTCATTCGACAGTAATGTAAAATAGTTTTTTGTGATTTATTTAATTTTGTAGAATATTGTATTTTGAAAGCACTGGGCATTTCAGGTTATAAGTAGTTTGTATGTTTATCATATCGTAATCGCATATCGATCTCAATAATCGCAATATGTCTTTGTCAATTTTTGTAATTTGGGGCTATCCCTGTTATTTTCAAAATTTTGGGGGAATAAATATAAAACTAATGGAAATTGTGTTTCTTTTCGTACATTATTAGTAAATCAAAGGGAACTTTTACTTATTTCATTCCAATTCAGAGCATATAGAAAAAAAGTACTCATGTAAATAACAATACCCCTAACTTCTTGTGAGTGGTGTATTTTATCTGATACTCACCAGTTGGCTGCTATCTATCTGCTTGATGGAGGAGACTAAACTCTTCAACGTTTTTTGATAAATTAAACATAAAATATTGTCAGTGGAGACTATCAGTCCCCTCACAGCTTACAGCAAATGTGGAAAACGCTTCTTGTATGGCCTCAAAGCAACAGAAAGTAGTGCATGTAGACTCAGATGGGGGAACGACACACACACACACACACACAGTCTGATCAATGTGACCAGCAAGTAATCTGCAGTATAAAAACAGCCATGAAATGCATAATATATTATATTTGAGTGAACAGGTTAAGCTCCAGTGCGAAAACTCTGTTCCACTTATAAAGTATGAATGAAAGTGATGATGATGATGATGCTGTAATTAACACTAATGTAACACTGAGAGAGTGTATCGCTTTCAATCTCAGTGTCAACAGTGTCAATTGTCCTAGAAAGTTAATTAAACCCAGTAACAGCATGTCTGGCTCTTACTAGCATTTTCACTGGAATTCTGGGAGGACCCCTAGAATAGTACCCTATAAATAAAATACAGTACAGTGGGCTGCCTTGATTAACTTAATTAGACCCAACTAGAACATTTTGAAAATGTTCTATCATCCTTTCGTTTTTTTTTATCTGATGTCAACAACAGACTTTGTTTTTGTGTTTTTCTCTTTCAAATGTCTGTCAAAAATGGAACATGGTGACGTGGCCTCGCACCTCCAAGACTGTGAGCCGAGTTTGCATGGTCAGGTTTCCTCCGGGATCTCCAGTTTCCTCCTGCCATCAGAATGCATGTACAATAGGTGGATTGGCGACTCAAAATTTTGTGTGTGTGTGTGTGTGTGTGAGAGTGATTCTCATTGAGAAGCACAGCGAGCACAGCACACAGTGCACACAACGAAATGTGTCCTCTGCATTTAACCCATCACCCTAATACAAACTGCAGCCGCACAACTGGTCTTCAACCATCCCAAATTCTCCCACACCGCCCCTCTGCTACGCTCCCTTCACTGGCTCCCAGTAGCTGCAGGCATCAGGTTCAAAATACTGATGCTGGCCTACAAAGCCAAACATGGAGTAGCACCATCCTACCTCACAGCCCTTATTACACCTCGCACTGCACCTCGTATACTCCGAGCCTCCAGTACTGCTCGCCTGGTCCCTCCATCTCTGAAGACACTCATCTAGACTCTTCTTGGGCCCTACGTGGTGGAATGAACTTCCCCTCGAGGTCAGAGGTCACAGTCGCTGAGTATTTTCTAATAACAGCTTTAGACCTTCCTCTTTAGAGAATATTTAGATTAACTTGTAACCTTCTTATTGTCTGACTTATGCAGGAAAGTGCGCCCAGGACCCATGAGCAGAACCACCGCGGGCAACATCGTGGAAGAAACGTCCGGCGAATCGGACCGCGCATGCGCCGCAGTGCGTGAAACTCGACGCGGGGCGGCGCTGCAGGCCAGCGGACGCGGGGACCGCGTCCACCCGCGCGGGGTTGGCGGCAGCGGCAGGTCCCCCCACCCTCCAACCCACCCCACCCCACCCCACTTCCCGGTTCCTCCGCATCACTCGGAGCCGGGAGCGCGGTCCGCGTTGGGGGCGCCCGTGGGCTCCTCTCGCTCAACTTCGGCAACTTTAATTAAACTTGAGCTCTTTATATCTCTCTCTCTCTCTCTAAGTATATTACGTTTATACATCGTCTGTCGTTCGTGAGGAATACACGCGTGGAAATGGCCGGGGCGCAGCCAGGCGTCCACGCGCTGCAGCTCAAGCCCGTCGCGGTGCCCGAAAGTCTGAAAAAGGGGAGCAAATTTATGAAGTGGGACGATGTAAGTATCCAGAAAAAGCTCTTCAATGTGACCGTAACTGTCTACAACTTGTGCGACATGGCGCGCATAATAATAACGATAATAATAAAAAATATTATTATGATGGTGATGATGCTGATTATAATAAAAAGAGAAGCCGTGTCGCGGCTCCAGTAAGTTCAAAGTGCGAAGTGTGCATGTCGTGGAAAGATGGGCAGATAACGCAACTTCACGATCCACGCGCGTTCCCGGCGTTGCGGCGGCTGCTGGAAACTTCTGTTGCGTAACCGAGATCGATCCTGTCAACGCGACCCCCACCGCCACCTCGGAAATGCTCGATCGGACCGAGGTGCCGGAGCGAAATGCGCTCGGTTTTAGGGAAGGGACAGGGTCCCTCTACAGAAACTCTGCATGACAGACGTCATGCCTGTACTCGATATCCGACGCACTTTTATCGAATTCGCAGAGCAATGAATTATTCCAGCCATCGTTCATTTATATCAAGCTGGAGACCATTAAAACCAACGCAGTAAACTGCTTTCAGTAATTTGCCTGAAATGAAATTTACATTTACAGCATTTATCAGACGCCCTTATCCAGAGCGACTTACAATCAGTAGTTACAGGGACAGTCCCCCTGGAGACACTCAGGGTTAAGTGTCTTGCTCAGGGACACAATGGTAGTAAGTGGCGTTTGAACCTGGGTCTTCTGGGTCATCGGCGAGTGTGTTACCCACTAGGCTACTACCACCCTATGACTAGGTCCTGCTTTTCAGATGCCAGGATCTCTCTCACTGATCCTCTCTTGGCCATATGTGGATCCTCTCTCTCTCTCTCTCTCTCTCTCTTTTTGGATAAAAAAAAACCCACAGCTCTGTTCGGCTTCCTCTGTTTTCCCAGTTCACAGATATGGGCGTGGGCCACGTTTGTGGCCTCAGTCCAGACCCCACAACCAGCTGCCCTTTCCTGAGACACCTTTTAAAAAATGTTCTTGCTCTTGCTACACTACCAGTCAAAAGTTTGGACACACGTACCCATATATGGGTCTTGCATTTTTGACTTCCTAGAACTGAATGGAACTGAAGACACGGGACTATGAAATATAATTTTTTCAGTTACATTTTACATTTGTGGCATTTATCAGAACGATAAATGTATCAGAACAGTAGTTACAGGGACAGTCCCCCCCTGGAGACACCCAGGGTTAAGTGTCTTGCTCAGGGACATGATGGTAGTAAGGGGGGTTTATACCTGTGTCTTCTGGTTTATAACCACCCTATAACACATGTGAGGTTATGTAATGAGGCAGTGGTGGCCTAGCCGGTAAGGAAGCGGCCCCGTAATCAGAAGGTTGCTGGTTCGAATCCTGACCCGCCAAGGTGCAACTGAGGTGCCATCAAGTGAAGCACCGTCCCCACACACTGCTCCCCAGGTGCCTGTCATGGCTGCCCGCTGCTCACCAAGGGTGATGGTTAAAAGCAGTGGACACATTTCGTTGTGTCAGCATGTGCTGTGCTGCAGTGTTTCACAATGACAATCACTTCACTTTCACTTTTTCTACTAATTCTACTCTCGTCTGCTCTTCAGAAAGGTGCAAATAGAACTGAACTGGTTGTTTCCTTTTTCATTTCCATAAGACGTCTCCCACAAGACACCTCAGGAGATGGATATGAAGTACTTGACTTGACTGTTGGGTATGAGAGTTAGTTTCACCGTTCAGCACAAAACAGGACAGGAAAAAAGTCATCAGGATTATGTTCCTCATATTTTCATACAACCCGAATTACGGAAAAGTTGGCAAATTCTTCAAATATGAACAAAATGAATTATTTTGTTCTCAACAGGACACAGGTAACAAAAAAAAGATGAAACTGAGAAAAGTTTACAATTTTATGCACAAAATGAGCTCATTTCAAATGTGATGCTTTTGGCCAACAGATCTCAAAATTGCTGGGACAAGAGCATGTTTACTATGGTGTAGCATGTCCTCTTCTTTCCAAAGCTGTCTGAAGTGTGACATCGAGGTTATGGGTTTCTGGAGTTTTGGTGTACACCAAATGCTTTCTATTGGTGACCAGCACCAGTACTAATAGGTAGTAGTAGCCTAGTGGGTAACACACTCGCCTATGAACCAGAAGACCCAGGTTCAAATCCCACTTACTACCATTGTGTCCCTGAGCAGGACACTTAACCCTGAGTGTCTCCAGGGGGGGGACTGTCCCTGTAACTACTGATTGTAAGTCACTCTGGATAAGGGCGTCTGGTAAATGCTAGAAATGTAAATGTAGGACTATTCTGCTGTTGTAATTTTGCATTGTCCAAATTAATGGAAGACCTTGTGCATTTCTTTGTGCAAATCTACTGTTACTATCCACCTCTGGTCATAGTTAAGACATTGAGTAGTGACCACAGGCATCATCAACACAGAGATATCTCCAGTGTCTCTTTAGACTTCCCTTTCATAGCTAGTCTTGCTAAGGGACACGATGGTAGTAAGTGGGGTTCGAACCTGGGTCTTCTGGTTCATAGGCGAGTGTGTTACCCAACTTTTTATGGATTGTATTTAAGTTCTTATACGCATCCTAAAAGGTTAACCCCCTATAAACCACTTAATGGGATGGCATTGGAGTTATTCTTATTGGGTTGAGCCGGGACAGAAGAAATTTTGTGGCACTGAGACTGCGCACCACAACCTATTAGAACATCTTAAATTATCGACTAGGCAAATGGTCACCAATATTCCAAACAAATATGATCCCCCAAGTTTTTCCAATGGCCCTGAAACATCTATACCATAGTTTTTAAGACACAAGCTCTTCCATCCAAGCACAAATAATGGTCTTGTTACACTGATCCATAATTATGGTCACGTGTAAAAGAATATTATGGCCATCAACTGATGAAATTGTAACTGCATGTATGCACTTGTTTTTACGTTTGTTTAGTATTGTGGCGTATATACATGTACTTTGTCAGCATGATATACCGAAAATCCTCTTCCGGTATGAACGAATATTTTTCTACATCACAGACCTGCCTGATTAATTGAATCTATGTGAAGTAGCGCTGTCTCAGCCACCAAACACATAATTTCTTCGCTGCCCCCGTCCTCCCCCCTCACCATCTGCCTGAAGTATCAATTACTTTGATAGCGGCTAATGCGCTCCGGCTATCTGTTTCTGTGTTGCGCCGCTGGGGAACGTGGTGTGCATGAGAACAGCATGATCTGAAATTAGCCCCTCGGCCAGTTGCAGGCCCGTTCAGGAAGTGTAAGGTTCCCTGGCACTTAAGAAGGGGAGGTTGATTCTAATGGAAGCAGCTTGATAAATGACACCAAATGCACCCACATACGACCGCCATGCATCCAAATTACATGAAATATTAATACAACATACATTGCAATACACAAACAATAATATGTTCTGTACAAATTTAAGGATTTTATTGGCCAGTTTGCGATTGGACGCTTTTATTGGCTAGTGAAATGGCCAGGTTTGATAATTCATTCAAATTGTGGTCTTACCACAAGTTAAAAAGTAACAAAGTAGATGACTTACTTTAATTTGCATTCAAGTACAGGTAAAATTACATGCTTCCAAAGTACATTGCTTAATATCAGTAATGTGAGTCAGATCACAATAAATGTAATATTAATGATTTGATTATGATTAGATTTTTTTTTATTTGATTTTAGATAATTCCTACTGCTTTCCTGAAAAAAAGACAAGTCAGAATATATGGGTTACATTATTATTAATGCAAATTTTGCAATGATTTCACCCCAGAATATATACATACCCTGGACAACACCAGGTAAAATAGGAACATAAAATATGCTCAGTAACATTATGGGTAATGACCATATAAAATTGATATTGTACCACCTTTTGAGGGAACGTGTGGCCGTTTCAAGGTCAACAGGGGCACTTTTCACCTGTTTGGGCTTCATGCAGTGGAGAGAGGCAAGCTGTGTTCAAAGCAGTGGCCTGGCACCAGGGAACCCAGCATCAGCCAGGCAGCCCGGAAAGGAGCTCCACCAACACATATGGGATGGCGCTGGGCACTTAACCCCCACCCATCTCGACCAGCACTTTGTGGCGTCCTTCTCATTTTCATAGTTTTTCCACTCTCTTTTTCTCAAATAACCATGCGTGGAAGTGGTGAGTAACATCTCACAGGCCACACAGGCGTGGGGGAAGGTGGCTGGTCAGTGAAAGGGAAGTGAAATGATTGTCATTGTGAAACACAGCACACGGTGACACTACGAAATGTGTCCTCTGCATTTAACCATCACCCTTGGTGTGCGGTTGGCAGCCATGAAGGACGCCCGGCCAGCAGTGTGTGGGGACCACTGCCCCAAGTACCATGGTGCACCATTTTCCATGTACATAAGATGCCCAAAAATGAAAGCAGGCACTTAGGAAGGTCACTGTTGGGCACCGAGCTCTTCAGCGTCTAACTGTGTTTATTCCTGAAACGTCAGGATTTAGCCAGTGATGTTTCCACCAGTGAGAACATCAATGAAATGCAACATAAGTTAATTTTCTAGCAACTAATGTACACCACTTGTCAGAAGATGCTATGAGTAGTGCGAGTGCAAATGCGCTTGTCCTCTTTATCTTGAAGGAACTGATTCCTGATTCTGTCCTCCTAGCGGCTTCGTCCAGCCGTTTAAAGTAAATGGCGATCGACAGAAATGAAATTCCCCCATGCAGTTGATGACATGATGCTCCTTTGCTTTTTGCAGCGGGTAAATTCTTTAAGTGGCCATAGAAGGCCAGGTTACAGTATGGATACATGTTTTTTTGATCCCAAAGGGAAATATCCGTACGCAGAAGCTTGTTTAGACAAAGAAATATTTTTCACACATTACAGCTTGACTTTTGCACAATAAACGATTAGATTGACATTTGGAGAAAAAAAACAATTAAAAACACAATAATGGAGACAGCGTTAAGTAAATGTCGTTTAGTCTCAGCCTGCCTCACGATATCCACTGTAATATACCATTCTGTTGCAGTCAATATTTTAGGCCTCCTGCATAAATACTTAAAATGTCTCTGTGTTGGTAGGATTCCACGTCTGTGACCCCCGTGACCCTGCGCGTGGACCCACAGGGCTACTTTCTCTACTGGACAGATCAAAACAAGGTGAGACTTCATTTGTATTAGCGAGACGCTGTCTGCTCGCTACTTCTCCGCAACTCGGCAGCCAATCAGACGGTAGTTCTGTGTATTCGTCTGCGCCGCAGCCTCCCTGCTTGATGGAAGTTCTCTGCTCCGTTATTTTCCACTTCAAATGGGAACCATACACAACCTCCTTTGTGCTGTCAGTTTGATGGGAATCATTTGGGTTGGTGGAGTCCTCTCGGGTGTTTTGGGATCTGTCAGAAATATAAATTTTGTTTGTTCAGTGCGTACCAGTTGTCATAACCAGGCTCTTTGCACTCGCCGAAAAACGAAAATTCGCCACTGCGTGAGTCACACAGTCTACAGACAGAATAAATCCCAACAAATCCTCATCGTGGCACTTTATATATTTTCTCAGTTTATTATATTAATCCTATTCACCCTAGGTTGACATTCTTAGGTTGAGATTCTTACAATTTAGATTAATGGTGCCATTTGACTTTATAAAATGTCATCCTCCATTGTCACAGAGAGTTAATATGAATGTTAAGTTCTGTCAAAACATGCACAGTGTTGGATAGGTTATGAGAATTCTTTTAGGTGTAAATAATATATTAATTTAATTTCCGTTCACGGCATTCATCTTGGAGTGTCTAGTGAAAGCTTTCCAGCCAGACGTTCACAGGTCACAAAGTGCTTTTGTCATTAGGCACTGTGGATAAGTTTTACTGTGACAGAACGCAGGCATGTGACAGATGTGACAAGCGAACTGTGGATGTGGCTCCCTGGGGTGAGAGGAAATTCCTCACAGGGCACACACTGCCTTTTGGCGGGCGGGTGGAGCAAGGCAGTCCGTCAGAGGGAAGTGTCCGTAAGTAACTGGCAGAGCGTGAGCACCATTGATTTTGTGTACAGGCGGATGGAGACGTTTCAGCACAGCCGCGATTCGCCATCGGACAAAACGCTGCAGCGTTGCTACTGCTCACTGATGGACAGCATCTCCAGTGCATGCAGAACTCTGTGTGTGTGTGTGTGTGTGTGTGTGTTTGGGCTCTCGTCATGATTTTGTCTGTGTCATGAGAACACTGCATAAATCTCCATGGAGACAACTGGAAGAGGCCGACCCTGTCCTCCATTTGTCATTGGCTGTGAAAGATGAGCCTGCGAGCGCCATCTGTATTCAACCACAGCCCCGATGGTGCACATCAATATCACACACTGACAGCAGTATTTTATGTGTGTGTGTTTGGTCTTATAATAACATCCATAACAAAAGTCCTCATAGAGAAAAAAGGACGAAATGTAATTTTTTTTTTATTTCAAGACCAATGAGAAGTGCACAAACACCTCTCACTCCCTCATTATCCATAACCACTTAATTCATATCAGGGTTGCGGCTGCCTGGGACCATCCCAGGTTGTTGGGTGCAGGCCGGGGACTCACCTAGAGCAGGATGCCATCACATCGCTGGGAGCACACACTCACACACACACACACACACACACACACACACTCTTTCATACCTACGGCCAGAATGAACAATTTTCTAGCGTGAAGCCACAACACGCAATATTTGACACGTGCAAAGGTGTGTATCCACTGACAGTATGAATATATATGTGTATGTGTATGAATCGGTATGAATCGATGTATATGACTGTGTGTGTGTGTGTGTGTGTGTGTGTAAACGAAGGACTAGATTGGCATGGCTGCATGCAGAGCATTCCTACATAAGTCACATTCCTCATGAGCGGAGCTCTGAGACAGTCCCCCGCGCAGCAAGGCCTCACGTCCCGGCTAGACGGGACTGCTTCGTCAACCGGCGCACAACAACTGCTTCCATCAGCGACTGGTCCTAATGGGTCTGAAAGGACGTTACGACTCGAGACGCCAAAGTGTCAGCGCGGTTTTCCTCGGCAATGCTACGACGCCAACTGTTCTTCGCTAAAAGAATCCCATTGTTTTGGCTGCACGGTGTCACCATAGGTCATCACGACACCCTTTGCAGTGTCATGAAATAACTACAGAAAGGAAAAGGCGAGATCCTAGCTCGACGCGCACGTGCAACGTCTGCCTCGCAAGTCTGCTGCTTCGACCTGAGACGCGAGTCTGTGTGTCACGCGCTCCTTCGGCGGTGACATTGGTAAAAATCACCGCTCCGGCATGTAAACAGGCACGCCGCTTGTTTGCTTCCAGGGCTCCCAAATCCCATTTCGCTCGTGTTTTATGATCCCCGGACCAAAGCCATCACTCTCAGAGCTCTTACACCAGACCGGCCTGGCTTTGATAGAACAAGTACGTGTTTATGTTCACTAAGAGTGGGGTTCGCTTGGGGGGGGGGGTGTTATTCAGGATGCAATAGACAGTTTGCAATCGAAAGATTTTTCTGTTACTGGTAAAAATGTTACGTTTTACTAATATGCTGACTGAACAGACAGTGCACAACGGGAAATGCAAACTGGCTCTTAACTCTGCAGTCGTTTGGCTCCCATAGTGCCCCAGAACAACGATTCTAACAGCTTCAGTGGACATCCATGCAGCTACTAAATAACCACAGACTTGCCAAGGAAATAATACGATTTGCAGGTGCTTCTGCAGAGGTTTTGTAGCAAAAATGATGGAAATGTTGATCCAAAATCCTCCTAAAATATTTAACATTGACATAAAATATTTCACTGAACGGCAGTGGCATTGTTATGACAAAGCGACACACAGACCTCATTTTTAATTTTCATTTTCTCTCCCATCATAACCTAAAGGAGGTCACGATTAACAACTTGTTGGTGAACTGTTATACTACACCCCCTATTTACAAAATGACATGAAGACACTTGCTTAAAATTCAGGCTTAATCTTATTGTTAATATTAGAATAGTTACACATTTAATGAATGGGAGTGTCCCGTCCTCAGTCTCAGATGGACATTGGGTCCAGAATAATAATACCACTTTTTTAGCCTAAAGAGTGTGTGAAGCACTCCAGTCTTCTGTTAGAAAAGTGCTGAGCAGCTGCTTACACACGGTGATAAAGCACATTTTTCCCCTGACTCATTTTCTCCAAGTCCGGGTCACAGCACAGCAAACTCTAGATAAGGACACTGCCAAAACTTTTCTTACTCTGTCAAGGTTGTCGTCATTCCGTCTGGCATGTCAAGTCTAGCCGCAGCGAACAAGCACAGAAAGCCCCCTTTCTGATGTCTCAAATCAACACGGGCCACCATCGCATAACTACCGACTGGCAGTATGGCGATTGTATATTAAACCCATGAATGCATACTTTAAGTTGAGATGTAGATTTTAACTCTTGACCTATCTGAATGCTTTAATTGTAGGACAGCATCAGTGCTGTTAGAGGTTAGAATTCAACAGGTAATCAAGTGCAAGTTGAAATTGTCATTAGAGACAATGGCACTTGCGCAGCGTCCCAAGCCAATGTGATTTTAAACGGTCCTTCAGTCATGTGCACCAGTCAGGAGTGTCCCAAGGCTTGTATACCAACAACAGATGCTAAATTGCAGGTGCAGAATATGGCCTTCACTGGGCCAGAAACGTGCCAGGATGTCCAATAGTCACATTTTTGTAGCCGTGACTGGCGTAGAGGTGAACTCTTAACACGTAGATGGTGTGATTTATGAGGGAAGAATACTATGATGGTCTCCGGAGGCTTCAGGCTCATCTACCATTTCGTACTGGTTGTACCTGTACATTTAGATTTACATTTAAGGCATTTGGCAGACGCCCATATCCAGAGCGACTTACAACGTGCTTTCAAGTTACCTTCAATGAAGTGATCAGTTCTGGTTCACTAGGACCCCCAACTATGAATACAATCTTTTTATTCACTCTGTTGTAGTTTCTATACGTAAGTCAGACAATAAGAAAGGTCCAAGTTAATATAAATATTCTCTAAAGAGGAAGGTCTTGAGCTGCTGTTTGAAAGTACTCAGTGACTGAGCTGTTCTGACCTCGAGGGGAAGTTCATTCCACCACCGAGGGGCCAAGACAGAGAAGAGTCTAGAAGAATGTCTTCCTTTTACCTTCAGAGATGGAGGGACCAGGCGAGCAGTGCTGGAGGCTCGGAGTATACGAGGTGCAGTGCGAGGTGTAATAAGGGCTGTGAGGTAGGATGGTGCTACTCCATGTTTGGCTTTGTAGGCCAGCATCAGTATTTTGAACCTGATGCGTGCAGCTACTGGGAACGTAGCAGAGGGGCGGTGTGGGAGAATTTGGGAAGGTTGAAGATCAGTCGTGCTGCTGCATTTTGTATGAGTTGTAGAGGTCGGATGGTACATAGTGGTAGACCAGCTAGAAGGGAGTTACAGTAGTCCAGTCGTGAGACTACTAAGGACAGAACCAGTATCTGGGTGGCCTGGGTTGACAGATAAGGGCGGATTCGTCTGATATTGTAGAGAAGGAATCTACATGAGCGGGAAAGATTGCTGATGTGAGCAGAACAAAAATCTGAATGATGGGGAGGGGTGGGTGAAGATCACTAATCAGTAATCATTAATCAGAAGTCTTCAGTGCACCTTGGACAAGTATTGCTTCATAGAAAACAGAAGATGTGTCGTCATTTCGAAGGCTTTCTTTCCTGCAGTCCAGCGCAGCGTTGCACTTTCATCTCATTACCCAGCAGGCTCTCAGGGCCCCGGTCAGCACTACTGGAGCGGGCAAAGTGTACATCTTTAGCCAATTCACTCAGATTGAAATGTGACCTGTGCCAAGGCATAGCCAAGATGACCATTATTGCCGACAGTGAGAGTGTGTGTTCCTGTGTGTGGCCAAAGAGTAGGGCTGTTACTCGATTCTTTAATAATTATGAACGAATAATTATTAATACCATATTAATACCATTAATGTTAACTCTTTAAGACTAAAGATTACCCTTCTTGAAGTTCAGACACGTTACATTTTACATTTACAACATTTACCAGACGCCCTTATCCAGAGCGGATTATAATCAGCAGTTACAGGGACAGTCCCCCCCTGGAGACACTCAGGGTTAAGTGTCTTGCTCAGGGACACGATTTGAACCTGGGTCTTCTGGTTCATATGCGAGTGTGTTACCCACTAGGCTACTAGCACCCTGGCAGACACCCGGTGGCAGGTGTGTACCGGAGTGCTAAAGGGTGGTGAACTTACGGTGCACAGGCGCGGTGAATGAAGTGGGTGTGTCCTCTGATGGGGGTGCCAGTGATGGGGTGCCAGGTGTGCCCCCACACTGCAAGTGTTATCTTTTCCTGGTTGCATTCACACGGCCAGCCAAATGACGTAATCCAGTCGTATGGGATTGTGGGGGATAGAAACTGACTGATAGCAAAACCAGCCAAGTATTTATTTAACAAGGCCTAACCAAACACAGCGGGCCCTACTTTCAAACTGGCACCGAGTGCGGGGCCGGTGTAAGGTCAAGGCGTCAGAAAAGATAAAGCAAGATAATGACAGATCTTCTTGTTGTCATGTAATGGTTTATGATGTGATTTTTTAAAATGCATTCCACCCTCACGTGTTTGTTCTTCCTCATTCTGGAGGATTTAAACCCACACCCCTCAAGCAGCTACATGCTAAAGATGTCATTTAAGATAAAGATTGTGTATCCCTCCTTATTTCTATCTGTCATGATCCGGACACCTCCGGTAATCGCCAGTTCCCCGCCATGATCCATGGCATGTTTTTATCGGTTCCCCAAGCGTGTCAGACTCTCGGCGGCCTACGAAAGCCACCGTGGGGTCGAGAGGATCTGTCACGCGGTCCATGTTCCCCCTGGCGATTCCGGAGGTGGGGAGTACCGACGAATCCGTGCAGCCGATGATGGCCTACGAAAGCTACCATGGGGTCGAGGAGACCGGTCGCACAGTTCAGGTGCTCCCGCCGTTAACCGAGACGAGGGAGGCGGCGAACTTTCCAGCGGGGCGTGCCGGAGACTGACCGGATTGACGGTGCCTGCGGACGGCGGACAGGATGCCGGTCCCCCACGGACGAGCCGTGCTTTGGCCCGGGCCTGACGCCGCCGGTGCAGGACAACCGCCACTCGTCCTTATGGACTTCCTTCCCCCTTTCATGGACCGTTTTGTGGGGCACTCCCAGTGGTAGTGCTTTTGAGGGGGGAGTACTGTCATGATCCGGACCAGCAGGGGTGACTCCGGATCCGGAGTCCGGACCGGAGTTTCATGTTTGTCCTGTGTAATATTCCCTGATCGTGATCGGAGTTCAGGTATAATTGTATAAAACTATCCTGTTCGTGTCTGTTCGCCGTCGGGTCATTGTGCGTGTTAATGTTCCCTTGTCTCGTGTGTAGTTTGTATTAAACTCCTGTCGCGTGAAATCGTGCGAATGCGTCCTCCTTCATGCCATGTCCAGCCCACCCGTGACACTATCTTATTCATGTAAATCCCGAGGACTCCTTTGACCTAACAGTAGCGAACAAGCCCCATGTTTGGCCCCATGCAGAGCGCTGAGCTGAGCAGCAGTTCAAGACTGTCGGCCAGGGTGGCCTCTGTTTCATTTTCAGCAAAGTTCTAGGTACACCATCGCCATATCAGAAGCTTAAACTTCTAAATGACGAATTTTTTTTTTTTTTATTCTGCATTCCCACATGCTGGCGAGGTATCTGGGATAATGGCGCAAGAGGAAAAGCTGACTTCTGAATGCCAGTCACACACTGGCTTCGCTCACCGTTACCCGTGGGGAAAGATGAAAAGAGAAGCCCTTTTGTTTGTATAAGACCGGAGATACCGTTCCGACAAATTGGCCCACGGCTGCACTTTCTCTGAAGAAGGTGGCGTCTCATGTGAAATACGAATGCGAGTGAAAAAAGGCCCTACGCAATTTCAGGAGGCTTTCGGCAGACGTGGCTTTCCCCCCTCGGTGGTTTTAAATGAGAACGGTTCCATTCAGGACCACATTTTCTTCTTTTTCACGGCGGCTGCGGCACAGCGGTCTCTCGACGTGCGGGTGGCACGTTCTCACCGCGCTCCTCTGGGTTCTCCGGTTTCCTCCTGAGGTTGCGATGGAGTGGTCAGTCCAGCGACAATACCTCAGTGTTGAAACCCTGTCCGATGACTGATTACATTTATGCCATTAAGAAATTCAGTTCATTTATGCACAAGGATCTTGATATTTGGCTGTGATGGTATGATATATTTTAAAAAGGTTGTAAAATGCAGATACTTGTACTGTTTAAAATGCTTGTATATTGCAGACCCGGGCTGGGAGTGGGATTTGATTTGGATGTGATTAGAGGGCTGTGACATGATGATGATGAAATGATTATTGATTACTTTCTCTCTCTGTGATTACTTGTAAAAGTATTCTCTCCCTGAAACCATTTTGGTGTTGAAAATAACGTCATAATCGATGCATCGCGATGCATCTTAATCAAGGCAGTGGCGGCCTAGCAGATAAGGAAGTGGCCCCGTAATCAGAAGGTTGCCGGTTCAAATCCCCAACGCACTGCTCACCAAGGGTGATGGTTATCATTTCACTTAATGATGGTGCTTGTTGATTTTCTAGTGCCGGTGGTGACTGTGTCTGCCTGATCTATGTGTGGCGCCGCACCGGGCAGGAGTTCGGCCTCGTCCCCATGGACATTCGAAATGACACCCTCTGAACACATTTACATTTACAGCATTTATCAGATGCCCTTAACCAGAGTGACTTACAATCAGTAGTTACAAGGACAGTCCCCCCCCTGGAGACACTCAGGGTTAAGTGTCTTGCTCAGGGACACAATGGTAGTAAGTGGGATTTGAACCTGGGTCTTCTGGTTCATAGGCGAGTGTGTTACCCGCTAGGCTACTACCACCCATATGGGTGGTACACAATAAATGTTTCTGCTGCGTTTTGCATCTGCATGTGTTTGGTGTTTCACTGGTGTTCACTCTTTGCTGTTTAACGTTCGCCTGGATTTCGGCAGGAATCAACATCAGGAAAACGTTGCATGCAGCATTTGATTTGACTCCATCGGAATGTGCAGCGACTGAACGCTGGTGCTGACAGCATGTGTGGACGCTTTGATTTGCTCCAATGAGCAGAAAAAAAACGGTCTGTGTTGAGTCCGTGCTCACCTGAGGCCATGAACGGCAGAAAAACGCTCGGTACAGACGTCCGTGTGAAAGAGGCCTTCTTTTGTCTTCAAAAATAAGCGAAAATGAATGTCATCTCTGGGTGGTAGGGTGTCAGTAGCCTTGCGGGTAACACACTCGTCTATGAACCAGAAGACCCAGGTTCAAATCCCACTTACTTCAAATCCCACTTACTACCATCATGTCCCTGAACAAGACACTTAACCCTGAGTGTCTCCAGGGGGGGACTGTCCCTGTAACTACTGATTGTAAACCGCTCTGGATAAGGGGGTCTCATAAATGCTGTAAATGTAAATGTAAATGATTGGAAAATCTCTACTTGGTAAATCTCTGGACGAATGACATTCTGAACGGCGTTGTTGCTCAACAGAGCTTCTACACAAATATTGTTGTATCACATTGTGATTACAGATTATAGTGCCTGACTTACTCCAAAGCAATTAAAAAAACAAGTTATGGTGCCATTCTCAGTTGGAGTCATCAGAAGCTATAAAAATAATTTCCTTCGAAATGTGTCACTCCTCAGTGACTTAGAATTAAAAAATGGAGGAAGCCTTATGTGCATAAATCTGGTCACCCTCTAGGACTTTTTTATTCACGTGTGGTCAATTTATTACAGAACACTTTTGAAACATTTTTTATTTTTTTTATTTGATTTTACTACTCTACTTCTCTACTGCTGTAGGAAAACACTCGCCATGTGATGAAATATGCATAAATGCATTTTCCAGTGCCAAACCCATGGCTTGATGAAATTTTGATGTACAACCTTCCGCTGGCCTGAACTAGAAAAGGCAGATTAGTTTTTTTTTTTCACTTATTTTTTATCTGTGTGGAACAGACTGCTGACTTTATTTGACAGTCTCTCTCTCTCTCTCTCTCACACACACACACACACACAGGATTTCCATTCATCATGGGTATTAGAGCTTTGGCCCAATACCATGTATTATATGGTGGGATTGGTACACCTCTGAATGAGCCACACAGGAGTCTCCTGACACGTCTCTTGTCATTGATTTCTTATTGAACTGATTTTTTTTTTTTTAGATTACTGTTAAAATGAGTTGCGTGTGTGTACTATACATAAGACTGTGAACATGAAAGAAATGGGCTGAATTAAAATATATCACAGTACAAATGTATTCACATTCCTGGAATTTACATGAATATAATATAGAATATAGAGTAAAGATGGGATTGCGTTAAAAGGGGTCAAAAATAAAATGTGGGATTTTTGTTTTAGTGCCAAGAATGATTCATTGATACAACAACAAAGTTGTTCAGGGGATTCACTCAAACAGGAAATCAGTTTTGCAGAGGCAGGTGACACAAAAGTGCAGTGTCCATCTGTCCTAAAGGTGCTAACCTGCATTCATTTCATGCATCCCTAATTTGGGTAAATTCAAATGTATTCAGTTAGTCAACAGAACACATTCTATTCTGTTCGAATTTGCATGCGGTGTGGAAGTTCACAGCCTGGCTGATATTTGGATATACAGTGCGTACGTAAAGTATTCACAGCGCATCACTTTTTCTGGGTTTTTTGGTGGCACCGACACATCCGATATGTTGGATCCCGAGTCTCCACTCCAGGCATCCACTCCCGGGATTCTACCCTCAACGGCTATCCGCAGACGGCCAAAAACCTGTTGCAACACAAGAGTAAATGGTCTGTCATGCTGACAGGCCCAGATAAAGTGACGGACTTGCATTAGTGAACACAGCCTTCTGTCACATGACTTCATATCATATTTTCATTTGATGTTACATTTTTTGATGTTCCATTTTAGATAGATCTGCTTTTCAGGGTGTAATATTTACACTTGAGGTGCTACGGAGTTGCCGTAATTGTCCGCTTGGGCGCCTGATTGTGTGAGAATAATGGATCCCACGGGATGAGAGGTGCTCTAAGTGCACAATATGACTGGAACATGAAACCCTGATAAGTCAGAGCCACCCAGAGCCTCCCAGGCCGATCCCTGCAGTCAGTCTCGTGTTTGGGCGTAAAGGCCATCGCTCAGAGACAGCGCGGTCACAGTTCTCCCAAATGCCACTGTGCACCGCAATCAGGGCCGCACCGGTGATTCAGTGAGGAATAATAATTAAAGATTCCATTATTGCTGTGTGGGCCGACTTGATTTGCTGTAATCCGTGATTTATTTCAGTTGGAGCTTCTGATTTGTGCGTTCAGTGCTCTAGAACAATGAAAGTCAACGCTCCGGGAAGATTACCCTCAGGAGTTCCATTTAATCTCACATAGGACGTCCTTTACCATATCAGTATTTTTTCAAGGTGTTTCCGATGCTGCAACCGCCGTTGTGTGTGCTCCACTGTGGTCATGAAAAGCTTATTCTCATCAGGTAGAGAACTAATTCCCCATCTATCTTAGTCTTAGATTAAAAAGATTTTTTTCACAAGGTGTTTTTATGTTGTTCAAAACTTTAAATAAGTATATGTGAAACTTTTGGGTGTTTCTTTTCGATTATTTAAAAATCCCCCCAAACATGAGATGTGCACTTTCATTAGACAAAATTCACCAGCCTGAAGAGCTGAGCATATTTACAGTACAAGCCTTAGTTTTACATTTTACATTTACATTTACGGCATTTATCAGACGCCCTTATCCAGAGCGACTTACAATCAGTAGTTACAGGGACAGTCTCCCTGGAGCAATTTAGGGTTAAGTGTCTTGCTCAGGGACACGATGGTAGTAAGCGGGATTCGAACCCGGGTCTTCTGGTTCATAGGCTAGTGTATTACCCACTAGGCTACTACCACCCTGTTCCTAGAGTTTAGATCAATTTAGATCATTCTTTGAAACAGGAGCTGAAGTATTCCCCCAAAACAGGCGAACCTAGAATTTTAATCCTGGTCCTGGTTCTGGTGGCCCGTCAACCAGTCGTAGGAACTGGGACCTGAGGTTTATCTTCAGGGGTTTTAAAAGGTCTTTATAAGGGAAGAGAGGAGACAGTGTTGTAACCCTGCTGTTCCGAAGCCCTTCTGGCCGGGCAGCGGCGCATTCTGAGCGGCCCTGCGGAACGTCAGGAAGTGCCTGTCAGACGGAGTTGTTGTCCGCAGCTCTCTTCCGGCCGTAATTCCCTGCGACCGGCCTCCGCTGCAGCCTTTGCTGACTCCGGCACCCTTCACGTGGGCTGTGTTCCGCTGCTCCTTTCCCCGTTACCATAGCAACACACTGATCAACAAATGCTTTTTTGAAACCCGTCCCATTCCGATGAGACTTTAAAAAACTGCTTCCGATGGATATTAAACCAGGAGAATAAATGCAGTTCAGTTCGCTGGCCGGACCATGAGCACCATGTGCGGGCATCTTCACTTGATTTACATATACACACAATGTTTCCTGCACAATAATAAAAAGCACAGAAATGAAAGGGAAACGTCTATTCTACTGCTGATCACATTTGTCATCTAAACTTCAATTATGATATAATAGTCATATTATAATAAAAGTATTATTAAACAAACTCAGTAAGTTTATGCCTTTAATGGTGAGATTTTGGTGTATATATACATTTCTGGAATTTATCAGATGCCCTAGCAGGGACAGTCCCCCTGGTGACACTCAGGGTTAAGTGCCTTGCTCAGGGACACAATGGTGACTTTGTGGTCTTTGCTTCAAAAGGCGAGTGTGTTACCTGCTAGGCTAGTAACACCCAACTGGTTAAAATATTTCTCTTTTCATTTTTTTGAAAAAAAATCTTTCCCTGTGTGAAGGATTATGAAAGCAGACACGTTGATGAATGTAAAGAAGAATCGTCCGCCTCCCATTTTGAGAGGTTCCTGATGTGCAAGCACACAAATTGCAAAAAAAAACTACACATAACACCTCCAAGATGAGGACGCTGAAGTGACGTGACGGTCAAGCTGGAGAAAGTTTCAGCGCCTCGCATAAGGAAAAAGGCGAGTCCATGCCTGGATTCCCCTCTTCTCCCTGTTCCATTTCTTTGTCAGTTAAGTGTGTCAGAAATGAAGGTCATCTGTCTTTTTTTTTTTCCCTTCACTCAAGTTAATTCAATTTGGTAAAATGATAAGAGGGTATCAAATTTAAACGCCACCCAAGTGCTTTGGGGCAAGTCGGAGGCGCTGGAGTCCACCATACTTAAAATACTGGCTCCCCTGCGAGCGTGTGTTCCTCGAGAGAGAGGGCGATGGGATGAGGGGGATAGGATGGAAAGAACTTCTCTGTGGAGGAAAACAAAAGCGCTTATGCTTCAAATCATCCCTCCCTGGAGAAAGGCCGTCTCCTGCGCTCCTCCCGATCGACGCCTATGTAAGAAACGATGGAGAAACATGCACAAATGGGAGTCAAAAGGCCAGCTATGAATAGCCACCTTGTCCCAGTAGCCTATTATCGTCTAATTGAATGTTTTCAGTTCAGAGCATGCATGCATTACGTGGAACCCGCAGCACCTGCGGATCTAAGCAGGGGCCGAACCCCCCAAGGTCCGCAGCGCTGCCGAAACGATTACCGAGTTGCGTTTATGTTGTCACCAAACAGGCCCTCGGTGGGAATCCAGAAGTCATCTCGGTCCGTCCTGGAGGCGACTTTCACTGTCTCCAAGGTGTCACGTTGCTTCTTTTATTTATGAATTTTTCATAAGCGTAAGAGGAGTCTCGTCAGAGCCGTTTCACACGGAAAAACAATGCTTCATTCACAGAGAGTGCTTTGACTAGACGTTGGCGCAATGAATGGGGGAAGGACCAATAAAAAGTGAAAATGTTCTTGAAACATAGATAGAAAGGAAACCAAATTCATGAGCAGCTGTAACAGTGAACCCAGGCAGGGATGAAAGTAGGCCAGTGTGGTCTGAGACCACGTAATGCAGGAAGAGTGGAGATCCCTGACTACTTCTGAACCAGCTCAGATGCTGTTCAGTACTGCTAGTTGATGTCAAAGATGTCATCAAAGACTTGGATTAATTAGACAGCATGTGAACAGTTGGTTCTTTATGTTTAAATGTTTGAAGCAAGAACAATAGGCCTGTCTGATCCGTTCCCCTTGAGGACCTACTAAATGTATATAAAGGACCTGCTGCTGATAGTGCCTTACTGGTGCATGATGGGACATGTCACCTTCGGATGTGAAAGTGATTGTAATTGTGAAATGTGTCCTCTGCTGTTAACCCATCGCCTTAGTGAGGAGTCGGCAGCAGTGTGTGGGGACACTCAGGCGGACCTGGATTCGAACCGGCAACCTTCCAATTATGGGTCTGTCTCCTTAACCACTAGGCCAATTACTGTCCCATGTATTAAATATGGGGTCTATGCCTTGATGAGTCCCGGTTTGCCAAGGTGCCACTGAGGTGCCACTGAGCAAAGCACACTGCTCCCCAGGTGCCTGTCATGGCTGCCCACTGCTCACCAAGGGTGATGGTTAAAAGCAGAGGACACATTTCGTTGTGTCACCGTGTGCTGTGCTGCAGTGTTTCACAATGACAATCGCTTCACCCTTTACCTTCACCCTTTACCCTTTATATATCCATTATCCACCGCACATTCCATGCAATATCTGTGCTGCTTTATCACTGTACATTTGTTATTTTGGCTCAATTCTTAGTTGAATACCTCCATCCAACAATCCATTACCTAAACCTGCTTATGCAGGTTAGCGCTGCAGTGAGACCAGAGCTGGTCTTCCCAGATTTTAGATCATTTCCCCTCCCTTTAACATTAGATAACATGTAATATAAATCAACATATACAATGTTCTGGTGTTCTGTCTCTAGTTCAAGTGTTGATGTATTGATGAATGAAGAAAATGGGTCCTGGAAAATTGTTGGAGGGTTTCTTGGTGTGTGCATGTTGAGATAAAGAAGAAAAAGTGATTAGGAAATAAACTGTGTCTCTGGGGCACAAGAAGCCCCAGCGGGGACATCAGATTAACAAACAGAGTGTGAATAAGGCAGCTCGCGAGATGTTGGAACGATAACTGCTGGGAAGCGACTGCAGCAATGTCACAAGGCGATTTTTTTACTTCTACCCGTCCTCATAAATTCCCTTCCGAAAAAGCAACCTGGAAAGTGCCAGCAGGGGCAGACGGACCAGAAAAAAAGTTCCTCCGTGCTCTGATGGAAATTCATAGTGGCAGTAAAGTGTACCATTTTTCATCCTGAAGGTCTCCTCCCCCTCAGTGGATTACAAGGGCCGAGTTGATGACTGTCAGCCCCAGTTCATCCATTCACAGAATGACACCTGTAGTCAAAGAGCCCGAAATCCTTGCCGTGGCCCTGTGATTTTCATGTGTGTGTCCAGTGCTGATAGCCCCTATCAGATAATCCCACAGACAGGGTGACTGGTTGCAAGGCCTCGGCCCGTCTTGCACGGCTCCAACCGGGACCTAAAGACGAGCCCTCAGCCTCTTATCTGTCCCGGCGAATGCACAAAGGGCCTGTCGCGGGGGCTCCATGGCTACTATTCTCACCCATCACCCCCTTGTGAAACGGGCCATAAATAAGATGACTCATGCTGGCTGAAGACCATCTCATGCCAGGAGGTGCTCTGTGGTCCCCGACAAGCCATTTGGAAATGGATGGAGAGAGATAACTGTAGCAACTTTTTTTTTTTCTATTTTCCTGTGTCCATGATGGATTTCTGCCACTTTGCTGGGCTCGAATTCTGGAATTCTGGCCACTCCACCTATTTAGCTTACAACATTTTTATATTCTCTCTTGAATGAACGTGCTTAAGATGGAGGTTGGATTTATCTTTTATGCTTTATGCTTTTTGGAATACATAGAAAATTTAGGAATCTGAGGAAAATGTTCTTTGTACATAAAAGGAATTTGATTTTGGTCAATAGTGTCTTTCAAGCACAATGCTTTTAAAAACAACAAAAATATATATTGATACAATGAACAATATACTGAGCAATATAATATACAGTAATATATACATGTGAATAAAAGAACAATATAATATACAATAAAATCTAAATCTTATCTACAGAAAATACAAAGATTACATGAATATATACCACAAGTCTACATCAGCACAGTTGCAATGCGTGTGACGGCGAAGGGAAAGAAACTGTTCCTGTGTTGGCTGGTCCTTGTCTGCAGGCTTCCTTAACGTCTGCCGGAGGGCAGCAGGTCGAAAGGTCAGTGTCCAGGATGTGAGGGATCTGTGATGATTTCCCCTTTTCCTGGTTCTTGAGATGAACGGTTCCTGGATGGAGGGCAGGGGGTCCATTGCAGTCGGTTTCTGTCATATTTGGTGGGTGCTCCATACCAGACTGTGATGGAGGAGCACAGGACAGACTCAATAACTGCAGTGTAGAACTGGATCCGCAGCTTCTGTAGAAGACTGGACTTCTTCAGTTGCCTCAGGAAGTAAATCTGGGATGGAGGGGATATTTGTGTACCATTTCAGGTCCTGGGAAATGGTGCTACCCAGGAACTTGAAGGTCTCCATAGTAGACACTGGGCTGTCCGATATGGTGAGGGGAAGCAGGTTGTTAAAGTGAAAAGTGAAAGTGAAGTGATTGTAATTGTGAAACACTGCAGCACAGCACACGGTGCACACAGTGAAATGTGTCCTCTGCTTTTAACCATCACCCTTGGTGAGCAGTGGGCAGCCATGACAGGCGCCCGGGGAGCAGCGTGTGGGGACGGTGCTTTGCTCAGTGGTACCTCAGTGGTACCTTGGCGGACCAGGAATTGAACTAACGACCTTCTGATCACGGGTCAGTAGGCCACCACGGTCTTATCCAATATAGGGATATTTTCAAGATTCTAGTAAGACGTAGATCATGGAGAGTATTCTAATATGGATCAAATTTGGTTTGGTGGTTGTGGGGGAGGGGAGGACCAGAGCTGTGCATGTGATGCATTGACACGATTGTCCAGAATGAGAAAGTACATATGGTGTGTGACAGCTGTCAATCATCCCTCTGTTAAATATTCATTGACCTTCCAGAAGCGCTACCTGAGACATTGGGTGGGGACAGAAATCTCATGATGCGACTTTTAGTCAACAGATCACAACCCAAATTCACACCTATAGGAGATTTTCAGACAATAACATCATCACAGTACCATTTCTCCACTACAGTGATCTGAGACCATAAACATTGAAGGCATTTTGCCGGTTGATGGTGTCAGCACTGTAATGAGACACTTTGTGTTTGTTTTTCATGTAACACATCTGTAAGTGTCATGATCTGGTCCGGCAGGGGTTACTCCAGGTCCGGAGTTCGGGCCGGAGTTTCATGTTCGTCCTGTGTAATGTTCCCTGATTGTTATCACCTGTGTATCATTGTATAAAGCTATCCTGTTTGTGTCTGTTCGCCATCAGGTCATTGTCTGGTGATGTTCCCTTGTCATGTGCATTATGTATTAAACCCCTGTCCTGTGACGTTGTGCGTATGCGTCCTCCTTCCTCGCCATGTCCAGCCAACGTGACAGTAAGCTTAAGTCGAGTCTGAATCTTGAGTTCCCGCTGTCCTTTGTAACCATTGCTTGTTCTTTCTTCACCTGTGCTAATGTCAACAATAAGACCTATTGTCATATTTTGCAGTTTTACAATCTTGAGTTGAATGTCTTATGCATGTGTGGGAATCCCTATGTTATACAGTAGGTGGATACAACCATTCAGCCTGCCATTGCAGCAAAGTGTGTTTTTGCAGCTCAGGCAGTGTTGCTGGCTGTTTCATTCCAACATTGTTCAGAAAAGTGCCAGATTGAGCATAAAGGAGTTGAAAAATCATTTAACTGCTGTTGCTTAAAATTAAATAGTGCTTGCTGTCCAGTATGGTATGTTGGACTGAGTTATTCATTTATCCATAATCCATAATGTATTGTATACCTATTTCTTATTTATTATTCTAAGATAATAATGTAATATTAACTTTGATCAATAGCTTAATGTTCCTTGCACAGTTTGAAAAATATTGAAGTGCTTAGTGTATCATGTTCTAGCTCATGGCCTGAAATAGGTCCATTAAGGTCACTGTATGTTCCATTGACAGTCTTATAGAGGCAGGAGCCAAATACTCTCCAGTATTTTCCAGTACCGGTGAGGATCTTTCTCTCCCTCCATTGTGAACACTGAGACCCTTCTGAGAGCAGGTGTTGTCCCGGAAAGAACGTAAAAGGCATTTGGAAGACTCTACTGTAGCTGCCACCTTTTTTTGGCACAGGACTGCACAGCAGACGTCCCACCGAAATGTCTGAGAAATCCCTGAGTGGAGCGAGCTTGATACGCTGTTTGACAGGTTTTTGTTTTGGAATGGACTCAAGGGCGGCCGCCGCTGCATTTCAGATCTTTCAAGACTAATAAAGGTGGCGATGCATGGTTGTGTCTTATAGCAACCCAGTTTTACCAAACTCACCTCTGTTCTCATGAGTTTTTAAGGCAGGTGACTTTGAGAAGGAAGAGTAAATATCTCACCAGCGGTGTATCCTGGGATCCTCCAAGGTTGTTGGTTTGCCCTTGAGATTACAAAGATCCATGAAAAATTATGTTCTTAAATAGGGCACAAGGAGAAGCTTTAAAAAATCTCCCTTTTACGATTCTGGCAAAGCACTGGTAATCTAACTGCATGTTTGGTCTGGCAGTGGAGATCGAGTTTCGACTGACAGCAGCGGGAACAATTTTATCATGAGGAGAGAAGCTGAACAGAGGTATTGGGCAGTTTGGTAGAAAGTGTTTGTCATGAATTTTGATTTAAGAACTCCTTTGACCTTACGAAGTTGAGTTGAGCTTTATTGTAATTTCAGCTATATACATGTTGGATGTATACATGTAACATTTGAACAATTAAACCAAGTTACACAGTGACATAAAGTAGTGACACAGACAAACTGGGCTACATAAAGTGCAAATGGGACACAGGCAGTGCAATAGTAACGTTTAACAAAAAACATGTAGACAACAATGAGACATCATCGCTAAACAGGTGAAATGAATAATGAAGGTTGCAAAGTAAAAATAGTGCAAATACTGCTGTGCTAAATGGAACGCTGCATTAATAGATAATATTACAGGTAAATAATATTTCAATATATCAGAAGTAGTACGAGTTTGTGTGTGTGTGTGTGTGCATGTGTGTGTTTGTGTGTATGTGTATCAGCGCAGTGGTGGCCTAGCGGTTAATCAGAAGGTTGCCGGTTCCTGAGCTGCCATGGTACCACTGAGGTGCCACTGAGCACAGCACCGTCCCCACACACTGCTCACTGTGTGCTGTGCTGTGCTGCTGTGTATCACAATGACAGGTGTCACAATGGCTGAACATGGCAAGGAAGAAGGATGCATACGCACAACATCACAAAACAGGGGTTTAATACATGGTGGTCAGGACAAGGGAAACATCACCAAACAATGACCCGACGGAAAACAGACACAAACAGGGCAGCTTTATACAATCATACACAGGTGAAAAAATCAGGAAACATAATAAAACAGGACTAACATGAACTCTGGGCCCGGAGTGGCCCCTGCGAGACCGGATCGTGACATAAGGATATAATAGTCATTATTAAATGTTTGTTTGAAGGAAGAGGTTCTATGTTTCACATTAAGTATTTTATATTGTAGAATTTAAGGTGAGGGTTGTAAAAGGCAGGTAATGCCCTCATTTTCTTACTCTAAACTTGCACACCCGCTCCTCAACTCAAAGCCTGTCTTGCCTGCAGGAGCGGCCCGTTTTCTAATAACCTCTTCTATTTTTACCCACTTGCTGCCGATTTGATAAATGCGTTGCAGAGCGAATGGTACAGTGAAGGAATTAACCACGGGAGGGGCGAATAATTGAATGAAAGAATAACAATGAATAGTAAATGAAGGAGTCGAACACCAATTCTGAATTAAATTAAGTGAAGACCAAAATGTAACCCTTTGTGTGGTGTTTGGGTCTGTGGGACCCATTTCAATGTTTACCAAAAGAAATATTATGCAAATTCTGATGATATAAAACCGAGATTCTTGGACTTTGCCTCATTTTCTGGGAAGAAGATTTACATGACTTCACAGAACACGCCCCTTTCAACTGGACATGCAAAAATATGAACACTGCACCAAAGCAAACTCACCCGCACTTGATGGTATATATATGAGATCCAAACTATATAGATGTAACACTATATCCCACTGGTAATGAAATGTAAAGGGCAGATGACTAGAACAGTGTGGGTCAGTATACCGCCTTCTTTGTTTTTGAGATCAGTGGATGCTAATGTACTCAGAGGGGGTTGGGGGGGGGGGGTGCTCTCCATCGCTCTTTCCTTGGACCATCAGCCTGCGCGCATCATGCTGGGCAGCATCCCTTTAAAACACGCTTCAAAGGACGGCCTTTATAGCAGCCGCTGGAAATGTTAACCTTTGACTCAAAGCGCCTGCCTCCGCGAACCGTGGCTGCTAAATTGATTGCAGGGAGGAAGAGGCTCTGCACTCAATTTTCCCCCCTTTCACTACCTGGACAAATCAAAAATAAATAAAAGATCGTATTTGCGTACCCCTGAATGAAGTGGAATAAAGGGGAAGCGATCGTATCGCCCAATACAGCGCAGATGTTGGGGCAGATGTTTCCGCCTGTAAATATATTAGTCATGGCATAAATTGTACTGCATAATCACTGTTGTTAAATAGCCAGGAAAGACATATTTTATTGACATTACATTAATTATGCTTTGCGTTTATGATTCTCACATTCTAAAGCACATTTTCTAGTTTCTGAACATGTTACTCAGGGTTCAGGTTGCTGGGAAGCTGAAGATGTCCCACTATTATTCAGGAACAACCAGGCTGTCACAGAAGGAATTTATGTTGCCCAGCTGTGACTGACCTGAAACAAGACTTGTGCATTAGAGGATCAGTAAAAAATCCAGACCAGGATTTTGCCTCAACCAGCCAAGTGAGTATCGAGTCCAGTCACATGTCTACCTTGGAGTTGAAGCATCCTGGAAGTGTGAGGTGAACGGTGATCAGGATTCGAGGATGGACTCCCGGTCTTTGTGTGTCCGGGCAGGGAGGAAAGGACCATGTGATACAGGAGGAGAGGTCCCATCATGTCACCTGGGCGAAATAGGAGATCAAATCAGATTTTCATCTGGACCCGAGCTGATGGGCTTCTCCTTGTTTTGTTTTTTTTTTTCATTTCACCACCTTTGTGCTGCACCCTGTGAGATTGCCTTCTAAAATTGAGTTCTGCTTCTTTGATGTGGACCAGCATTTGCAATGCGTGACAATTTAAAAAGTGTCATGAATGTGTAATGAAATTACTTTTGGAAGTCTAATACAGTAGCAATCACAAGCCCTTACATGAGACACAACTTTGAAGGAACTTGGTTACCATAGCAACAAATACCTTCAGCTTCCATGAACATGTAAATTTGCGGAGTGTCTTCCCGAGTGTGCGTGAGACCCCCAGCTTTGGCAGTGGCCATCCAGCGTCTCGGTCCTTAACGTATGTCCATTCGCAAGTGTGATCATTAATACGCGACTAAATATACACCAATAAACCTACACACGTAATCATTTGGAATGCACACGCAATTTAGTAAGTGTCTCGGGAGGTCAGGCACATTTTGCTCAACATTAACACGCAAGATGGAAGCCACTTCATCTCTCGTTTGCCCGCCTTATCAATAATGGATCTTTAAAAAGTACTTACAGCTCCCCAGCAGGGTTTGTCAGGAGATGTGCCGTGCTATTTAAGATGTGGCTTGGCAGCGGCCCTGTGTGGACCGAGCCGGCGGTTCAATCAGCTTAAGGCGCCTGCCTCTCACCGAGCCCTCATCCGTGACTTCATTTCCCCACGTCCCGACCCCCACTATCACCACCCCGCCGGGTCTCACTCACTCCTCCAGCCTTAGCGGGTCCCGGTGCGCTATATTGCATGCATGGCTGGGCTCCGCTTCCATTACGCCACTGCCTGCTCCTCGTTGCCACCTGCACTGCCCGCCCTGCCCAGCGACCAGGAGGAAGGGGAGGAGCTTACTAGAGGAAGTCTATGGTTTCTGATGTGGGTGTATCTGTCGTTGTGTTGTCATAGTAATACTCTCTGTGAAAAGAACAGCACTTGCATATTTCTCATGTTATGAAACTGAGTCCATGGTATTGACAATTCCGAGTTGCCAATTCGCCTAGTGTATATGCCTTTGGATGGTGGGAGGAAACCGGAGAACTCGAACTTACAACCGTGAAGGTGTGAGGCCATGGTGATATTGATTTTCATATCGATTTTTTATTCAAATGTTTAGAATAGAATAGAGTAGAATGCCTTCTGTTGTCACTGTACGCATGTACGATGAGATTAAAAGCAGCTCCTTACCGTATGCATTAGAACCTTTGGAGATCCCAGTCAACACCTATGTCTACAGTCTAAAATGATGGTTTCAAATGTGTGTACTGAGTGTCTTGAACTTACCCTCAAATTTCTATGCACATGGTGGTGTCACGTATCATGATATGCACAATTGTAACCCAGTGGCATAATATATATGCATTGTAAGATTATTGCCTGCACACAGGCCTGGTGTCAATATACTCAATATCAGTATCAATCTGTCATATCAATCTGTCGTGTCGTGTTTAATGGTATTTAAGGGGAACCTTTCTTTAAGTTTTCTTAATCTTGAGGGGTCAGGCCAGAACATTGACTGCTAATCCACTGTCTCTCATTGTAAACACTAAGTGTCAAATAAACCCTAAAGCTTCCAAGGCCCAATTACAAACCACTTTTCCTTTTTTCTGTTCTAATTCTGCTGATTAGATGCCACGTGGGACTAAATCAGTTGCTTTTCTCCTCCTCTGCAGGAAACTGACGTGCTTGACATTTCCACCATCAAGGACACCAGGAATGGAAAATATGCAAAACTGCCCAAGGTAAACATTTATCTCGTGTTTCTGCGTATCACATTTACACCCGAAGAGGTCACGTGGAAGTGGGAGGTTTTGTGATTTAGTTGTGAAAAAAATGTCAATCACAAAATACGTCAGAGTAAACAGGTTTCTTTATTTCTACTCTTACACTCCTCAGATTGTTGTTGCTGGAGGTCACAGGTGGATGCATTAATATTCGATTCCCATCTTCTAGAATATTCTGTTCAACCCATGGATGAACACTCTTGTTTCTTATGTATTGCAAGTCCATGTTTTTGCAGTCGTTCGGCATATAAAAATGTTGCCAGGCAGCAACTGTGCTGTCGTTAAAGCCGGCTGTTGTTTGAAAGATTACGCACTCTTCTACGTCTATTTTTTTCCGATATCGCCGAGAGCTCAGAGGCTCGGCTGAGACTTAAGACGCAAGACAGAAGCTGCGTAGCATCCGCGATGCTTTTATTATTCTCTGTGTTGTGCAAAGTGGGCCATTAGCAATATCCTTGCCAAAGATAAAGACTTAAAGTGCAATATTTATTGACTGATGTGTCATTCTTTTTTTTTAATTTTTTTAATGAGACTAAAGATTGATAATGTCAAGATTTGTTGGGAAGGATCTTGGAGCAATTCAGATAAAAAAACACATGGAACTGGTCATTGGCACATGGCACATTGTCTCACAACAGCTATGTCACTAAATATACTATAAACAGTAGCTTTTCCAGTTGGACCCTGAGAAGCTGATGCTGTTTTTACCACTACTTGGCAAAAAGTAAACCATAGCTGTTGTTTGTTTAATGTGTTTTTTCTCATTACAGTAGTTAAATATTAGTTTGCTCTTTTAAACTAATCTGTCTAATTTATGCTTTTTTATTATTATTACTTTACTGTCAATGATACTGACAGCAAGTTTGTTTGGTTTATTCACATTAAGGCAATGCTAAAATATTAGGTGTGACAGATACATTTTTATGACTATAATGCTGCACCACATGTATTGACCAAGACCCACATTTCATCTGAGGTGAAGTCCCTTCACTGGCAGTCTGTTAGCTCCAGAACATACAGTACAGGCCAAAAGGTTTGGACTCACCTTCACATTCAATGTGTTTTCTTTATTGTCATGACCATTTACATTGGTAGATACATTGGTAAATGGTCCTGAAAATAAAGAAAACACATTGAATGAGAAGGTGTGTCCAAACTTTTGGCCTGTACTGTATTTAAAAAGTCTGTGTATTGGTTTTAAAATCCCTCAATGGTCAATCACCTAATGACAGGCTTTGTAGAGCCTCCTGTCACCTCTTTGCCAGAGGATATCCGGGTATCAAAAGAAATCTTTAGGCATATGTCATTTTCTCCATAACTTTTTGCAGCTTACTATAATTATTTAATATACTTGCTATAATTTATTTACTTTAAATATTTTTCATATATATCTTCATAATTGCACATTTACATAATGTATTTGAAATTAAGCTCCTTTTGCTCACTAATTGTGCTATTTATATTAAATCTGGTTGATTGATTGACAAGCCAGGTTTAGGGTTCCTCTGTTCCAGACATGGAAGGGTTATTAACACAAGTGCTCCCTTTTGTTTGGAACTCTATGAGGGAATACTCTTAATAACAATTAATAATCTCCTGCGAAAGCGCCTGTATGTGTGTCAGGTAAACATTGCTGGAGGCTAATCATTTTGCAGTGATATTTTAAAGGTGTTTTTTTTTTTTTTGCAGGGGTTTGTAGGCTAAATTTGTACCCTGTTATTATATCTATGCTAAAGCAGTTGTAGTCCAGATCTCCTGACAATGTGGGACAATTATCTTTTTTGTCCATGGCTGTTTGAAGATTCCCCCCCTCGTGTAATTTCGTTTTACTACTAATATTTCCGAGTGACTGCCGACTGAAGGCTATGTAACTGAGGGTTAATGGCGACTGAGGCCAAAGTGTTACTAACACTTACTGGGGAATGGGCAATGTGTTGTGACCTGAAGCAATGTATTCTGATCTGATGTTTTTCCAGGAAGTGCCGCAACCTTTAGGAGGCCCGTTTACTTCAGACGTTTTTTGTCGGCACTAAAATAACTAAAGCCTGCCTGCTGGCTACATTATGTGCAGGAAGCTTTTTAATGAGAAAAGTGATGAGAAGTATCAGGGTACTGTACTAATGAACTTGAAATTTAAACTGTCCTCAGGATTTTTAATAGATAGATATGAATAGATAATAGATGGAAATAAATAGATTTTAAAAATCAAGAGAGAACTTGCTTGTTATATGTACCTTGGTGTGTAATTTTTCCTGTCACACAGAGCACAAATTGTACTGATCTTTTTAAAAAAAATGTTCAAAGCCCCCAGCAAAGGCTGACCCGCCTCTCTCAGTATGTCAAATGCACAAAGTTATGCAAGCAGTGTTTCAGGATTTCATTGTTTTTGGGGTGATTTTGCATTTTTGTGGCATGTTTTCTCACAAAATGTGATTTTTTTTCTTTTTTTGGTTAACCCCATTCAAAGTCTACATAGGCCTAGTAAGACACAAAAGGGTACAAGAAGAACAGTCCCCCAAAAAACTGGAGGGACAATTAACAGTCCCCTATTATGAAATTTTCACTTTGTGAGATTATGTAACTTTAATACGAGTTCCCCTAGCCTGTATAAAGTCCTGCAATGGCAAATGGTGATATGTATAAGGAGTGTTTTGGTGATTCTGTTTCGCTGTTTAGAGAGTGGCAGCTCAGATGGTCAGATCTGGAATTTGTGTCGTCATAAGGGGAAAGGTTACCTCCTCTTTCTCTTTCTTTTTTCGCCCAAGAGAATTTCCCACCCCTCTCTTAAAAAAGTAACTCCACCGACTGTCATGCTTGAAAACATGCAAAGCGTAGCAGTTGCTCGGTGATTGGACGTAAAAATTAGCAAAAATGATTTTTTTTAGTTCAGTCACGCAAGACTCTGAAGAACCAGTGGGTTAATGTAATGTTTTTCTGAAAAAACATAGATACGACTTCCTGTTTGCACCCAACATTGTGGTTGGTGAATGGTGTTGATGACGTAATTTCCGTGAATGCCCCCTAACTTCTGTAGGCCACTCTCATCCTCGTCCCGCCTCTCTCCCCCTCATTTGCATGTGGGACTGGATCAATAATTCTGCACCAAGGCTGAATTTCGGAAAGATACAGTATTAGGGGACCAGTAAGACCGATATAAAAGCAAAAAAAAGATTAATGTCAGGAGAACTTTAAATGTGACATTTAAATGAGACAATACCTATTCTTGACAAGCATTTTTATCCACAACTGGCCAAACTGGCAACTTTGAGGTTAAGATCCTGTCTCCTCTTTAATCCTTTGTTTACCTCATGTTTCTGACCTTGTGTGATCTATGTTATAGTTATCTCAAACATTTTCAGCACTTAAAAAACATGATTGGCCCTTTAGTGTTCCTGAAAACTTATAGTGTACTATTCAGTACCCATTTCCTTGAAAGAGTTGACCCATTGGCCATTCCTGATTGGCCTTTGCCACCATCTTTTTATCTAGTCACACATTTGCTTCAAGTCTACCACATACATAATTAGGCTATTAGTGGTCACTAACAGGTTTATAATTAAGGAATTAATTAAAGGTTGGAGTGAAAACACAGTGGCTGGATGGACAAATCTAGGTAACTGTTTCCTAGAGGATTATAGCATTTGTCAATATAAAGACCCTGTCCCCCTGTGGAATTGTCCCAAACGTGTGGAATTGTGTTTTCTCAAGACTCGCGCTGGTATTTATTTATCCTCAACTTCCTGTTACTAATGTAGGAACTACATGGATCAGAGACTTGGAGTGTGGCGTAACTTCCGTCTGTCATTTCTCAGTAGTATCGAGGAGGTGAGGCTGAACAAAATGTCAAATACTTCAGTCTGCACATTATTCATGAGTTTTGTGAGTTTGAGTTTAAAACAGGAACCACGTTTCCCCTTGTGTGAACAGTCTGTGTAATATTTATCCTGATAAAGAACCTCTGTTCTTGCTGTAGCCGTGAATTGTAGAATGTGTCACTCCTGACATTGATTTGCCTGCTCTGTGAATCTTATCAGTTGAAGAAATTTTAACTTGAGGTCGTAAATTTAGTGTTATGATGAAAACTAATGTGTGTGCTGAGGTGGAAAAAGTACTGAAAAAATGTCATCTTTACTTTGTAATCTTTGCATAAATTCTACTCAAGTAAATGTAAATGTACCCATCTACATTTACATTAACAGCATTTACCAGGCGCCCTTATCCAGAGTGACTTACAATCTAAAAAACTTGAGTTAAACTTAAAAAGTACTTAATTTAAAATGAGTAATAGTTACTTAGTTACATTCAATTAATTTATGTAAAAAAGGTCTAGTAGGTTCAAATCCCACTTACTACCATTGTGTCTGTCCCTGTAAATACTGATTGTAAGTCGCTCTGGATAAGGGCATCTGATAAATGCTGTAAATGTAAATGTCTAGTCATAAATGCAATCCAACACTAGTTGTTTTATTCAACCTCAAGTGGTATAATGTACACCTTATAAAATACCTTATAAAACATTTTAAATGTCTTTTTTTTTTCTTTTTAAGAAGTTATCTCCTAGTATTGTATCTGAAATCTCTCTCTGAAATTCAGCCTTGGTGCCGTATTACAGCCACTTTGAGATTTCCCCTGGACGTGCTGTTTCGGTGTCTGTAGCTTTAAATGAGGAGGAGAGTGGTGTCACGTTGGCTGGAAATGGTGAGGAAGAAAGACGCATACACACAACGTCACAAAACAGGGGTTTAATACACGGTGAACAGGACAGGGGAAACATCACCAGACATTGACCTGACGGCAAACAGACACAAACAGGATAGCTTTATACACTCATACACAGGTGATAACACACAGGAATCATAATAACACTGAACATGAAACTCGGGTCCAAACTCCGGACTCAGAGTAGCCCCTGCCGGAGCAGCCTGTAGAAGTGAGGAGACATCCGCAGAAATTACGCCATCAACACAATTCACCAACCACAATGTTTGGAAGAGACAGGAAGATGTGTCTGTCCCACTAGTTATTCAGAGGCTTGCGTGACTAAAAAAATACTTTTATGCTAATTTTTTACATTCAATCACAGAGCAGCTGCAATGGTTTGTTCGTTTTGCAAGCCACAACAGTTGGTTTTTTTAGGGGAGGGGTGCATGCAAAAATCTGGGTGGGCAAAGCATGAGAAAAGGGAGGTAAGCTTTCCCCATGTGACATCATAAGGGGCCAAATTCCAGATGTGGCCATTTGAGCTATTGTGTGTGCCCTTTCTTTTTTGACTGGCTGGCAAGTGATCGACACTAGAACCCAGAGGAGAGGCGCTACTGTGCCATGGTCTGAGAAATATTAGGCTCAGAAGAATAGACTACAACAAAATAGTGGGAATGCAGCACTCGCACTCAATTCAGACTGTTTTTGTTTCATGTTTTTCTCAGTAACGGAGGGTGCCAATATAGCGAAGTAAAATACTTGGGTAAAAATGCACTTGAGTAAAATTAAAAGGTGCACAGTGGTGACAGATGGACACGTCTCTGTGTTCTCTGGAGTGTTTGTGAATGTAAGATTCAAGATATAGGCAGGAGACAGATGCTTTCCTACAGCTGGGCATGTGACGTATTGAGTTTATCGGTTTATATTATTTACTTTACTTTACTTAGCAGATGCTTTTATCCAAAGCAACTTACAAGAGGAAGACACCAGCAATTCCCGTTCGATTTCTATAGATTTTGAGTTTACAAACTAAGAGCCCTGATCAGGCCTAACTTGTCAGAAAAAGAACATGCTTGGAAATTGTTAAGTGCTAGTGTGCAGTGTGTGTGCATGTGCCTGTGTTAGTGTTAGATTCGTCTGAAATACTTTTTGAACAATATTATCCAATCATGCCAATCAGCTCCTCCCATTTTAGTCTCCTGGATTTCAGAAATAAGTACAAATTGTCTGAGTGGGCAATTAGTTCGTCCTCTCCAGCAGTCCTTTTTTTTTGGATCTGTTTATTTCTGTAAATGTCTTGTTCACTAGAGCAACTGGGTTGGTTTCTTAGGTGTACCAGATCAAAGGTTAGGTGCACCAAATTTTGGACCGCATCGCATTTAACAACACAGTTTTATTTTAACACAGGTTTATTTTTTTTTCTGTTTAAATCACTGTCTGTACTCAATATGGACTTGTAAATGATTAAATATCAATCTGGTTAACATAAAGTTCTTCATTAAATGTGCTGGTGCTTAAAGTGCTTTACTGAGCAAAAATTTAAACAAGAAAAATGAAATAAAAAGAAAATCTAAATTTAGGTTCTCGGCCTGATGATCGAGGCCAGAACATTTATTGTTGCATGTAAAACATATAGATATAGTATATAACACATATAATTTTGGGTTTTGGCTTTTAAAAAAACTGTACTTGTCCGGCTCGTGTCTAAATTACAGGCCCATTAATCAATGGCCACATCCACTCTGTCTATTTGACGGGTCCAGGCTACTCACCTCTCTTACCCGCACTTTTATTTTAAATTTTTATCCCCCTGAAAAAATACCTTTTTGTGACCTTTTTCAGTTGCACCACTGAAGAATTATTTTGACCTCTAGTTTAGAAATATATATTTTTAAAGGAAATGTACAGAAAATATATTCCTCGTGTTGATGGTGTAAATGCACTTGTTCGCTGCTCAGCAGAAAGTCAGGAAAAGTCTCGTCTTGTTGGTCCATGTGGGGGAGGTTGAGTTTCAGGATGTATTCCATGACACCTGACAGTAGACTGGTGGCTCTTATCTGGGTGAAGATCTTCCGCCACGTTCTGCTGAATACAGTTGAGCCCCTGTTCATGTCTAGGAAGAGCCCAGATCATTAACCGTCTCCCAGTGAATGCTTCTCTCTTGTCAACAAGAGTGAAAACGAGGAAGCAAGGTCTCATCTTACAGGAGAGGAACTGATGAGTAGTCTGTCGGCAACTACACCTGCTTGCTGCTATTTCTCGTGCTACTGATGCTGTTGTTTGGTAGAGCGGTGAAAACTTAATTTCCGCAAAAAGCAGGTTTCAGAAAGGCCTCACTTCAGTGAGCAGAAACCAAAAGCATGTAAGAAAAGTACATGAAGAGATAATGTAGGGACAATAACACCTTTCCGTTCAGATGTTTCAAATCAGATGTTTACCGTGGTCACCATGTAACCTACAGTATATGACCAGTTACATCTTAAAACTCTACTTATTCAGAATGCCTTACAAGGCACAGTTACAGGGACAGTCCCCCTGGGGACACTCAGGGTTCAGTGTCTTGCTCAGGGACTCAATGGTAGTTGGGTTTGAACCTGTGAATTTGTGGTCTTCTGGTTCATAGACAAGTGTGTCGCCTACGAGGCTACTAGTTACTATATGTCTGAAATGCCACTTATGTCCACTGAGGTGAACATAATCGAAGCTCGGAGCTCATCAGATGGCAAAAAAAAGCCATTTTTGTGATGCAGGCTGGTGAGCGAATCAACATCTGCAAAGCATCTTAACTCCATCACTCGAGTGATGGCAGTAGCAGTCAGCTGATGTGACTTCATTTAAAGGCCCCCCACCCCACTGACTTGAGACGGAGGGTCTCAAGTCAGTATAAAAGCAAAATGTATAAAGCAAATGTCACAATATAATGTCAGATACCTGTGAAAAGGCAATACATTGCTTTCATCTGACAGAGCTATTAAGAGGTTGTACATAAAGAATAAGCAACCAGTATCTGAAAATACATACTGTATATCCATACAGTGTATTCATATTCTCCTAAAAGTATTGATTTAAGTATGAAACATTTATTTAGAAGCCCATATCTGGAGCTCTGAAAATCATTTAAAAAAAAACCCAAAGGCAAGTAAACTATTCAGATTTGGTCTTAGCAAACACGTTAGCTATATAACATCCAAATGCATATTTTACAATCGCTGTGATCCATAACTGTGTTTTTGACATTTTTGATGATGGATTTCATTAGTCTCACCACTGCTTCACACCAGTAGTAGACTGGACTCTGAGATCCGATTTGTGACTGTCGGCTACATAGTTAGACTCCCCCATAAACTTTTGAAGCCCTTGCTGTGCATTGATCACATCAGAATTATTGTGGCATGTTTTGGACTTTTCACCCATTCTGTCCTCTGGTGGATTCAGACAATTGTACAGGACTTTTTAGCTCTTAAGTTAATTAAAAGAAAGGCCTGGACAGAACGGCCCGACTGGCAAGTGCTCTGTTTCAAGTCTCCAGAGTGATAGAGAGCCAGTGGAAACTATGGGCTTTGTCTCATGCTTCCTGCAAGGAAGTGGTTGGCAGTAGTAACACTGAGGTTTACAAATGAGCAACAGTGGTTGTTCGGCAAGGATGTTTTTTTTTTTTAAGTTCACTTGTGGTGCCTAACTGCAACTGTTGAAAAGTTATTTGTAATGTAAATTGTGCATGTTGGAAATCCTGGGTGTATTTGCGTCATTATAAAAATTAAAACCTAAATGTACTGATGAAGCATATGTTTTAATGGTAATGTTTTAATACTCCTCCAAAACAGTCTATGAATGTTCTGCTGAATTTATATTTTGTTCCTCAAACCTGGTCTCAGTTTTTCATTTTACATTTAGTGCTGAACTGCATTGTACCTAGTCTAATTATAACTGGCCCTGTAACCCAGGAAGAAGGCTGGATTGCTGACCTCACAGTCCTCAAACCTATACACCATACACACAGTAGATTTTATACTGCTTTAGAAAATTACAGCAACAAATATGCAGCGTATGTTAATAAGTATAAAACCTAATCCTTAAAAAGACAGCAACAAGTGACGTTGTTGTTTTTTATCTTTTTTTTTTATGTGGTCCTTACTAACACATGAATTCACACACACACATGCACTAGAATGGCCATTTTGCAGGCTCACTGCCATGCTTATTCAGGCACTTTGTGTAGGCTTATCATTTCGGGAAAGAAATTAAATATGCATTTGTTAATATGGACAGTAGATACTTTAAAAGAACTTTTAAAAGTTCTTCTAAAAGAACTTGGGTTTATTGAAGGGCAATTCTCTTTTTATTTTTAAATTTGGTTTTTAGACCATCCAAAAAAAAAAAAAAACTTAGATCCTGCTAAAAACTTGTTTTTCTTTTCCGGTTGTGACTCAGGCCACAATGGTAGCTGTTGAATAGTGGGCCAGTACTCCTTGGTCTGTGTCCCTGAAGGTCCATTCAAATGTCCCTAAAGAACCTTCCCTGCAGATCCAGCTTGTCAATCACAGCAGGTGTAAATAGTGGATGGTTTTCCAGACACACGTGGTGCACATAGCATTGTCAGGGCCAAACCATTTTCATGATGGTGCTGTAGCTATTTACACCGGGTTCAAATTGCATAACCTTGACGTTCATGTGATCTGCCATTTTTATTTTGGGGTGCCTCACCCAAGCTGTTCAGGGTTTGACTGCATCAACGGCATCACGTTTTATTGCGCTGCCTCTGTCTGTGGGTGGACGCCCTGTTGTGCTGCACTCATAGTTTTGTGGATGAATGCGAGGAACGACAATCATACTGCCAGTTGTCAGCTGGAAATTACTGCATCGGTCATGTCACAGATGAGGTGACACTGGACTTACTCAAGGGTGTACGTTATTAGCAAAAAAGGGTGTATGTTATTAGCAAAAAAGAGTCAATATTCTAACCATAAGTAGACAATATTTAAAAACCAGTCCCATTCATAACTACTATATTTTTTTTTAATAATGTGAATGCATTTCAGACCACATAGTAATGTTTGTGACACAAGTTTGTGCAGATTTAGAACATGAACAGCAGTTAAATGTGCATTGGAGGTCATTGTTACATGATTATAATTTCATTTAGTCTGTGGTGCAGCGGGTTAAACCCAGACCAGTGCAAATATTGTTTTATCGCCCCAACTTTTGTCATTGACATCCATACATTTAGCCCATTTTAAATCCCAGTTTGCGGATTGCTGTCTCTAGATTGCGGTGCTGTTTTATCCTGATACATATTGTACACCCCTATTTGCAACGCAGAACACAAAAAATACAGAAAACACCACATAATGAACAATTGCTAGATAATGGTGACAATTACTATGATAATGAAAAATGAAGTTATATCTGGCTTTCCTAAACTAAGCATAAAGAAGTACATATTAGGAAATATTAGGACAAATATCACAGTTCCTATCAAAGTGAACTGGTGTATCTGGTCTGTCAGTTCCTGTAGGTCTTCTTCATGTCAGGGACATCATAAAAACCCCACTGATGTATGGATACCATTTGCCAGTGGCACTATAGTCCACACTGCAAGTTTTGGTGCACTTCAGATATTCTCCAAATGTAGCATGGACAGCTTTCAGAGAGCAACGGCATATGCTAATGTGATGACAGCTGACATATGGGTTTGTCACATCAGAAGTAATAGCAAAGACAATGTGTTTCTGAGGCGCACAACTCAGTCTTATTTGACGTTCGCCAGAGGCCCTTGATCTGTATCCAAACCCAATACTCATAGGAATTCATCTAATAAAAGCTTCTACCATGGACAATCCATCAAACTCTCTTCCTTGATCAGGTTTCGTAAATTGTCTTGCATCGTCCCGCAGCCCGTTTCACTCTTTTAGACGCTGCACAGCCGTGAGAGATGAAAGATAGGATGTTCACTTCCAAACACCTCAGGATTCAACAGCGGCCCTTTCCTAAATGATTGATCAATCCCTGTATGGGAACTGTTATCGGGTAGCTATTGGGTCTGCTCCAAAATGCACCCTGGGGGATTGCGGAAGGGAGCCGGGCAAGTGCTATACATGCCAAGCTGCTTCTCTCCTGTGACTGTTAGCACTTTCAGAAATGAATCGCTTGTGTTTGGAGTGTTCTGAAATGCACAGAAAATGAACGCTGTGCGCCACGATATATGGTGGCAACAAACAGTCTCAGTGGGACCAGCCATAATATCTACAGGTACTTCCATTAGACCCTTCAGAAGATTTTGAATAAACATGTAATTGCCACCGGATGTGTTGAACATGTGCATTGACTGAATGCTGATTACCTTTTGCTTCATTTTAACAACTTTAATGTCGGGCAAAACAGCTCATTAGCCCATTGCTGAGCTGCCTTTGAATGAGCCATGATTGGCACGTTGAGCCAGGAAAGGCTCCAATTACCTGCTCCAGTGGAGGCTCAGAGTGGTGGACTTAAAAGCTACCTGTGTATACTGCAGATCGGCCTAAAATAACCTGGTTTGTGGAGCATAAATCCCCATGTCAGCGCATAGAGTGGCTGTGCTCCTGCTCGATAATGCAGTATTAGCGCCTGTGCTGGATTAATGATTTGTGTTGCTGGGTGTTTGAAGTGAACATTGCAGTGTTTGGCGGTATAGGTGCTGTCATGACATTTTCCTTTAACCCCACCACTTGTGGATTTTATAAATATACAGTACAGGCCAAAAGTTTGGACACACCTTCTCATTCAATGTGTTTTCTTTATTTTCATGACCATTTACATTGGTAGATTCTCACTGAAGGCATCAAAACTATGAATGAACACATGTGGAGTTATGTACTGCATAGTGCTGCAGTGTTTCACAATGATGATCACTTCACTTTCACTTAAATGAATAGGTGTGTTGAAACATTACAGTGTAAATAATAGGACTGTGACAAGACACACGGCTCAGCTTATGAGTCCATATACAATATTGGGTTCATGAGAGCTAGAATGATTTTTAGCGCATTTTTCAGTCCTTAAGTGACACTCGAAAAATGGTCGAGTTTCAGTAGAATAATTATGATTTCCCAGTCTCCCAGACTGATTGTGTGTGCTTATTTACACAAAGCACACATGTATATGTGTGAGCACAGTTGCAGACATGGCACACGTGAAAAAAAAGAGCCGAATGATAAAGAAAAATGGAGGAAGGGCAATGAAATTGCTGTTGGACATCAAGCTGACGTCATTGTTGACATTGAGTGGCCAAATAGCTTCCACAAGTCACTTGAAAGTGGTGGTGGCATCGTGTGTATTTATTTCAGAGGTCATGCAGAGGTCATGCTGACTGCTGGCTGGACAACTTCATACCTGACTAGAATTATCGTCACATTTAAATATCTATTTATATCCATTAATATCTATTGCAGCCACATTTTAAAATCATGGCGCAATAAAAGTATAAGAAGGATATTTGGGTCAGGGTCATGCAGAAGCAACCTTTGAGAACATGCCAGGCACAGCCCTTGAACTGGGTAGCTGCCCATGGCCATCAGATCTTTGGTTGCACCCACGAGAAACCAATGCAAATATGGTCATATTTTCAGACAGGAATTTGAAAGAAAGTGAAGTGATTGTCACACGTGATACACAGCAGCACAGCACACAGTGCACACAGTGCACTGCATTTAACCCAGTGGGTTAAAAGCAGTGGGCAGCCATGACAGGTGCCCGGGGAGCAGTGTGTGGGGACGGTGCTTTGCTCAGTGGTACCTTGGCAGATCGGGATTCAAACCAGCAACCTTCTGATTACAGGGCCGCTTCCTTAACCACTAGGCCACCACTGCCCCGAAGTTGTGCTGGTGGTGGTGGAGGAGGGGTTATACTGGGTTGCAATGCTGAGTTTCATTAATTATTTCACTAATTATTACGCCCCCTAGGAAGAAGTAAACATTTTGCCGCCCCACCTCCACTCGCTTAGATTTTGACGTCATGCAACATTTATGGGCTGCATCAATTGAAAAGCCAACGTGTGTGTGAAAGTTCACACAAATACATGACTTTGTGAAAGTGGAAATTTCTAGGTTTTTGTTTACCAGGTAAGAACATGCAGTGAAGTTCTATTAATGTCTGTCAAATACAGAACTTACCGCTAACTTTACTCAGGTTTACTCATTTAACTGGTTTAGCATTGTCTGCCTGTCTTCTTTGTTGTCTGCATGTTTTGTTTGTCTTAAATGTCACTCTTGTACTGCCTGTGTTCCTTGTTTTCACTTTGTGTCGCCCAGTTTGTCGATGTTGCACGTGTGACATCGCACCCGATGCAGGCAGACAATGGAAATATTAAAGCAGGAAAAATATTTGAATTTGAATGGCAGAATATTTTCATATTGAATCTTAAAATGCGGTAATTCCAATTGAACTAAATGCAAACATGTTTTCATTCATTTGCAGCAATTCAGTATGTTTTATGTTTAAATACAGTTCACTATGTTAATAAGAATCATATTACTCATCACAATAGACCCTTGAAAGAAAATGTCCCTTTCGATAGATTTCACGTTAAAGGTCACACACGTGCACACATTTGTGAGCATTACTGTTGCTGCTCTCTTTACTGAAACAATTAGGTCATATTTTCTTGTGCCATTGATGTCCTGGCACGTTTGCTTTTTGAAGGGAATCTTGTCCTTAGTGTGGGTGATGTATGATTTTTGTTCCTCTATAAACTATTGGACACATTATCTCTATAGGGAATAATAACTGCATGGCCAGAGATTTGCAACTGGCAAGGCAGGCTTTTAAATTGATTGAAAAAGACAAATGCTGGTTTCATTCACAAGTGAATTAATGATGGGGAGTCATCATTAAATCACATGAGTTATGATGATAATCCTACTTATGATCAAGCCTCAGAGATGCAGGAACCCTATTGTTTTTGTTCAGATTTGTTTCTATTCTTCTGTACTCAGATGTTGTACTGTAGTCTAGAAGATGTATTTTATGTAGAACCCATTTTTGGAGGGATGACAGAAATGTTCACCTTGTGATTGATGATTGATTGAAGGGGATGTGGCCTACTATGAAAAATCTATATTGCCACGTGGTTCACCATCCAAACTAGGTGGTAGTGGCCTATTAGTTAAGACACTTGCCTATGAACCAGAAGACCACTGAGCAAGACACTTAACCCAGAGTTTCTCCACAGTGACAATCCCTGTAGTAAGGGTGTCAACGAAATCATCTAAATGTAAATGTAAATCACAACTGCACCTTCTAGACTCTTCATCATATTTCAGAAGGTGCAAAAACAGTTAAAACCTGTATCTCCCTTCCAAACTTGCACAGCAAGAGCAGAGGTATCCTGGGGGCTTCATATCTGCTCACAAGTCCTTTGCTTAAGCCTTCAGATAGAAGTTCTCTTCGTGGAGAAATATTATGCAGCCTACATGCAGCAGCACGACTGATCTTTAACCTTCCCAAATTCTCCCACACCACCTCTCTGCTACGTTCTCTTCACTGACTCCCAGTAGCTGCATGCATCAGGTTCAAAATACTGATGCTGGCCTACAAAGCCAAACATGGAGTAGCACCATCGTACCTCACAGCCCTTATTACACCTCGCACTGCACCTCGTATACTCCAAGCCTCCAGTACTGCTCCCCTGGTCCCTCCATCGCTAAAGGTAAAAGGAAGACCCTCATCTAGACTCTTCTCTGTCTTGGCCCCTCGGTGGTGGAATGAACTTCCCCTCAAGGTCAGAACAGATCAGTCACTGAGCAGCTTCAAAAGAATATTTAGATAAACTTGTAACTTGACGTGTAATTTTCTTGTTGTCGAACTTGTGTACAGAATCTACAACAGAGTGAATAAAAAGATTGTATTCATAGTTGGGGTCCTAGTGAACCGGAATTGATCTCTTCATCGATGGTAACTTGAATGCACGTTGTAAGTCGCTCTGGATACGGGCGTCTGGCAAATGCCGTAAATGTAAATGGACCCTGAAACATAAAAGTTCTTGAATAATCATGATATAGTTAGTGGCGGGTTTATCTCAACCGTTTTATTGTCTTGACAACATTAATTGTCATGATCCGGTCCGGCAGGGGTTACTCCGGACCCGGAGTTCGGACCGGAGTTTCATGTTAGTCTCGTGTAATGTTCCCTGATCGTGTTCACCTGTTGTATATTTATATAATTGTATAAAGCTGTTCGTGTCTGTTCGCCGTGAGGTCACTGTATTAAACCCCTGTCCTGTGGCGTTGTACGTATGCGTCCTCCTTCATCACCATGTCCAGCCCATCGTGACAGAATGACCTGACCATATTTGGACGCAGCCGATCGATGCCCCGCTGAGATCCAGGGAGTTGGTCGGGAGGATGTCTATCCCATAGTTCCATGTCTGGTGTTATCCAAGGTTCTATGTATGGACGGGCCCCGCCGCCGCCGTCTCGTCCGGATTCTAGCGACGCACCCCTGGTAATCGGCAGTTCCCCGCCAGGATCCATGGCATGTTTTTATCAGTTCCCCAAGCGTGACAGACTTTCGGTGGCCTACGAAAGCTACCGTGGGGTCGAGAAGCTCTGTCACGCTGTTCATGTTCCCCCTGGCGATTCCGGAGGCGGGGATTACCGGCGAATTTGTGCGGCCGGACATCGGTGGCCTACGAAAGCTACCGTGGGGTCGAGGAGGCTGGTCGCGGAGTTCCGGTGCTCCCAGCGCTAACCGAGACGAGGAGAGCGCGGACTTCCCAGCGGGGCGAGCCAGAGACTGACTGGAGTGACGGGTGACTGCAGAAGGCAGACAGGATGCCGGTCCCCTGCGAACGAGCCGTGCTTTGGCCCGGGCCTGAAGCCGCCGGTGCAGGACAGCCACCAATCGTCCATATGGACTTCCTCCCCCCCTTTCAAGGACTGTTTTGTGGGGCACTTCTGGAGGTTGTGCCTTTTGAGGGGGGGTACTGTAATGATCCGGTCCGACAGGGGTTACTCCGGATCTGGAGTTCGGACCGGAGTTTCATGTTTGTCCTGTGTAATATTCCCTGATCGTGTTCACCTGGTGTATATTTATATAATTGTATAAAACTATCCTGTTCGTGTCTGTTTGCCCTTAGGTCACTGTGTGGTGATGTTCCCTTGTCGTGTGCAGTCTGTATTAAACCCCTGTCCTGTGACGTCGTGCGTATGCGTCCTCCTTCATCGCCATGTCCAGCCCATCGTGACACTAATGTATTCATAGGACACTGGGATTATTAGAGATCACATGTAAAGCCCTAGTTATTGCTACTTTTTGGAGCGGGTCCAGGCTTTCCAATCTGTCAATTTAACCATGTAATTTTCAGGAAGTGGCTCTTGCTGCTTCATTTCCAATCGACTTGGTACCACTCTCAGGTTAATTAAAATGGCTAATTGGAGGTTCAAAGTAAATAATCATTAATCTGCCATTGGGCCTCGCTTCGCCTGCCCTTAGTCAACGGAGCGGCGCTTGACCAATAAAAAGCTTGACCTTTTCCTTGACACTAGAGGAAAGTGGCCTCTATATTTCCTGAAGGATTGTGCCCTTTGTCGTCACTGCCGGGATGTTGAGGTGAGTTATGGTGGGACAGCTGAGAACAAACCCAAGAACTGTGCAAAACTGACCGTAACCACCCAACTGTCCTACCCTGATTCACAGTCTGTTATAGCCCAGAAGAATGTCTGTTGCACTGCTTTGAAAATGGGGCTCTTCATTTTATAATTTGAACCTGATTCCTGATAAATCAAAGTGCCAGCAGTACGATTTTAATTAAGGATGAATAATGTCCGTTATTGAATGATGACGTGATACAATCTGCAGGTTATAGAAAACCCACAGGTGAAGATTAAACAAAATAGTTTTTATGGCACCCGTAGTAAACTATTTTCTCCTCTCCCAATTTTCCTCTGTTCTGCTAACTCGGTTTTCTCGGTTGAACAGATTAAATCCCAAGGCTGATCGATTGCGATTTCCTTCCCTGGGTACAAGATTCTTTGCCTCCTCAGGCTCATGAGCAAACAATTTGTGCCAGTTAGGGCCCATTTGTATTGATAGCAGCTGACATGCTCGCTTGGAGGACTCAAAACAATTGAGTCGCACGGTGCTCATTGGAATTGGAGCCATTTATATTCCGCTTTTGTCTCAAACAATAGACCCTCCTTTAAACATTATTTCTGTTTAAAGCTTAAACTACCAAGTCCGGATATAATTCTAGCTCTATTTACCGTGTGTTAAATCTGCTTCTATTAGCAATTGTTCTTGTTTTGGACACCTTTGGTCCGGTGAAATTATTTGTCTGGAAGCGAAGTTCTTTTTATATGATTAGAGTGTAAAAAATGATAGGAGGGATTATAATACTGACATTTAGGATGTCTTTAACCAGTACAATAGGGTGTGCTTGAGCGAGCTGAAAGGCAAATCATTGCCTACAGGGACAAAAACTCAGCTCACTTGCACCCCCCCAATATTCTGCATTGCAGCAAATTATTTCCCATAATTCCCCAGGAGCTAGAAGAAAGGCACGTCTCTATTTTTTGCCTTCAGGGTTTTTTTCAGGAGTCTCTCTGTAGACTTGGTGCCATGGAGGAATATAGAATCACTCACTGAGTATGAACAGTCTGCTGAACTTTAATCAGTCTCATTGCACTAATGCGTTTGTTTTTTTGGACTCTTGGGAAGTGTATCACAATGACAATCACTTCACTTTTCCCCGTCAGTTTTCATATTTCTAGTATCCAATGCTTGTGGTTTAAAAGTGCTTACCTTAGCATCTATATGAAAACAGAGGCCTATTGTTAAGGTAAGATTAGGTTTTGTGGTTAAGAAATATATAATGCACCAGATATGGTGTTTTGGCGCAGCCTAGTATAATTAAACAGTTGCTCTTAGCATTCTGACTGCCTGCCTTTCAGGCAGCGGTGCAAACATGGAAGAATTGAAGTGACTAAACAGTTTACATGCTAGTGCACACCACTTTGGGCCCCAGTGGAACATTTTACCAAAGCCCTCATATATTAGGATCCTGCTGGGCCCAGAATTGTCATCGCCACGGCAACAGGTCTTTCAGGCAGGCCTCCAGCAGGTCCCACAATGCACTGGGACATTAATTATATCTCACCCCCAGGGCTGAGTCAGGCCTTCAGCCAAATAAAGTTTCTCACTGGAGGGAAAGGATGGGGGCTCAACCTCAGGAAAATAAGAGGACAACAGAAAGTTTGGGGTTAGATTTTTTTAAAAAACCTGTTAGGCTCTCCCACTGACAATGTGGAGAAAATAATAGCGGTTTCCCCTCAAATCTCTTCCTTTCCTGGTTGGTAAAACCGTGTCCCTGTGTTTGTGCAGTTTCATGCACATAATCACATTTTTCTGGGCAAGAGAAGTTTTCTGGACAATTAATACATTTAAAAAGCTGTCTGAAATGAGCCAAGTTATGGGCACCATGTGTGAATTATTCAATTACATGAATGAAATCAATAACAACAATAATATGATGGCATAACATATGGACATCATTCTTGATATAATTCATGATGTACAGTGGGTAAAGTATTCAGACCCCTTTAAATTTTTGTCACTCTTTGTTATTGCAGCCATTTGCTAAAATCGCTTTGTAAGTCGCTTTGTATAAAAGCATCTGCCAAGTAAAGTAAAGTATTTTTTTTCCTCATGAATGTACACACAGCACCGGCAGAAAAACTGACAGAAAAACTCAGAATTGTTGACATTTTTGCAGCTTTATTATCAAAGAAAAACTGAAATATCACATGGTCTGAAGTAGTGAGGCCCTTTGCTCAGTATTTAGTAGACGCACCCTTTTGATCTAATACAGCCATGAGTCTTTTTGGGAAAGATGCAACAAGTTATTCACACCTGGATTTGGGGGTCCTCTGCCATTCCTCCTCGAAGATCCTCTCCAGTTCTGGCAGGTTGGATGGTCAACGTTGATGGGCAGCCATTTTTAGGTCTATCCAGAGATGCTCAAAAGTTAGGGATTTGGATGCCCAGTCTGAGGAGAAGGTTTCCGTCCAGGATATCCCTGTACTTGGCCGCATTCATCTTTCCCTCAACTGCAACCAGTCGTCCTGTCCCTGCAGCTGCAAAACACCTTCACAGCATGATGCTGCCACCACCATGCTTCACGGTTCGGACTGTATTGGACAGGTGATGAGCAGTACCTGACAGGCTGCTTCTCCCACGCTTCTTTGGCTACATCCAGGAGACCTTATGGTCTTCAGCCCATGGCTATAGAAGGAGAACCACAGACACAGGGGTAAGCTTGAACACACCCCGGTAAGGCCATTTATTACAGGAAAATTGTGAATGGACAGAAGGGGGTGGGAAGGGTGTGCTGATGTGCTCTGTGCACTCCCAATTTCCCGTACTCTGTCACGGCATTGTGTTCCCTGCTTCATCATGTTTGTCTTTACTCTCTGCATCGAATAGAGAGACGGAGAGGGAGAGAGAGATGTGGGTGAAACAAAAGCATATTAGTTTTGGGGCGGGCCCAGCCTGAGTGTGTGTGTGTGTGTGTGTGTGTGTGTGTGGGAGCAATTTAGTAGGGTTCTAAGGTTTCTAAAGTCACATTGCACATACTCCATGTACAAAAAAAATTATCTTCAGAGACACAGTTGCCTCCCCCTCTGAGAACCAGGAGGAGATTTGTCATCCGCTGGTGCTGCAGGAGTGGCGCATGATTGATGGTCATTTAAATCTGCCGTTTTCACTTTATTGATTGGGGCAGGCAGCATACACAGTCCAGCTCATTTTCATTATCGGTCGAGTGCCTTGCGCTGACGTGAGCACCCCACAGTAACCCCGCAGGAAGGGACTGCCATGAGAATGCACTCATAGGGAAAGCTGCTCCTTTTTTCCTCTGTATGTTCCTACGGGTGCTGCCTTCTCTGCACACGCCACTCGGTTGTTTACTTCTGAGCGGCAATGCATCCTGCTCAGTAGGGGTTTGATGTAATCAGGCTGTTCTGACACCAAAAGCAATCAAGCATTAATGGTATTTGGCAGCAAAAGAACACAATGGCACACAAAAGCCTTGGATAATATTGTCTGACTGAAGCGAATGCATGATTGCATGATAAACTATTTCTAAAGGAAGCAGAACTATACAGAAGTATACTACACAGCAGTGTTGCCACGGCTCTACGGCAGCCTGACCATTTTGCAAGGCAGAGGACATGTTGGGGACACTGTGCCCAAGCACAGAGGGTCTTGTTGTCTGTTTGACTAAATTAGTGGAGGCAAAAAAAATAAAAAATTCAGCTCGTCTTTCTTGCCATGTTAATGAGAGTGGAAGGGTCATATTCTGCATGGAAAAGAAAGATAATTGCCATGCCAGTGGCAAGTGCTAAATTAACGAATGTCTGTGAAACTGCAGTGCCGTATTGTACAACTTATCCATTTTCCATTAAGGAATTACTAAAAAAAAAAAAAAAAATGAAGCAATCACTGCTTTTGGACACCACATGAATACATGTTGCACACACATGCACGGCCTGGCTGATTTGATTGGTATAATGGACACATTCCCCATATTGAGTGGCTCATCATATGGGTTAATCTGTCATGGTCACTTGATTTAAATACAAAAGGCAATTTCTCCTGAAAAGAATGTTAACTGGTCTTACTGCCGCTGTGCTTGAAAGCACATCTTTTCCATAGCCGTTGCATTAGACATGCAGATGTACGGCTGTGTGCCGGATTTGTCGCTCGGTGTAACAGATGCTGGACATTATTGGAATTCAGAAGGTGCAATAGTACAGACCTCGAAAGTCAAACAATGTTAGTGTTGAATTAGAAGAACAAAAGTAAAAAAAGTAATCAACCTCACAAAAGTAGTGCTTAGGGAACAGAAGAGAATTTATTTGAATCCAGCTATAACTATATAACACTACACTATAATGGCCACTACAAAACTATACAAATTAATTTAACTTAATATGTGTGTTCTACTAACAGTTTAAGTTTCCAGAACTATCCATGTTTGATCCTGGAAGTTTACTCCATTTCCACAGGCCTTTCACAGTCAATCTTGAAGTGAACGTATATCCTGTTATTTCAAGGATACCAAACTGCGGGAGCTGCTGGACGTGGGAGCGATGGTGGGCAAGATGGAGAACAGAGTCCTGACAGTTGTCTTTGGCCCAGACATGGTTAACATCAGCTTCCTTAACTTCGTAGCCTTCCAGGAGGATTTGGCGAAGGTAAGCCATATGCTTAGAGGATGGCAAGGTTAAATGAAATGAATAAATTCATGTTGAAATCTGCATGGACTGTGTAAAATGGAAATCTTTGTGGTTTTTTTGTTCTTAGGAGTGGACAGGTGAACTCTTCAGCCTGGCATCCAACCTGCTGGCCCAGAATATGTCCAGAGAGTCCTGTCTAGAGAAAATGTAAGCAACTGACTTCATTTCAACCTGAGCTATCATAATAACTAACACATTTGCGTCGATGGACATATAAAGGACATGAGATGAACGGAGAGTAGAGATGAGATAGGATGAGAGGAGTCAAATTTTTTTCTTCTGTTCACCACAGCAAGACGGTAGATCTCATGTATGTCACGTAACAAAGGTCTCGACCAGGTCACCCACTGTGCTCATTCAAAAGCCCAAATCCTTCAAAATCAGAGTTATTTATTGTCATGTCACCCTCAAGGCTGTACAGTTTACAATAATTCTCTAATTCAAAAGTGTCTTGTTTTCATCTCAATTGCTCTATGCAAGTGTACAAGTTTAGCCATTGTTCTTTTTTTTGGAACACGAATGATGTGTAGAAGTAAAAAAAAATATCCGTTCACCTTCTTTTTCCTTCACCCACTGGAATTTTGCACAGCGTGGCAGCCAGCTCAGCAACCAGTATCTTTCCCCAGCAGACAGCCCTCTGACGCAGAAAATGCCTCGAGGCAACTGTTTAGTGACACATTTCACCGTTTTGCGGAAGCTGGACATGAGATTCCTGCGCGGTGGTCGAGCATTAACACAAGTGTGGTTGGTCACATGTAGCGCAGCTTTGCAGGATAGGCAAATGGCAGGCGGGAAACAGTAGGCAGTGTGGCATGGGCCTGCGGTTCACCGCTCGCCTCAGGTTAACCATTGGCGCCATAACTTAGTGAGCGCGACACCGTCGAGGTGGACTGCATGATGGCCATTAATTATTTGCAAAAAAGCCACTTATCGCCGAGTGGTTAATGATGGCCCAGGTTTTGATGGCTATTTTTAGAAGTCTTTCCAGGCTGTGGTGCTGATACAAAGCATGCTGGGATTAGCGTGGAGTGACGCTTGAAATGTAAATACTGACTGCTGGGATTCACACATCAGGGCACAGGGATAAATGCATTGAAATAATACAGCAAAAACTGTTTTGTTTTTTTATCAGATACACAAGGTTAAAGTTGCAGCTCAACCCAGACGGCTGCATCCCAGTGAAAAAGTACGTTCCCCAGAAACAGCACCTACGTTTGAAATTGGGAGAGCTTTTGATGAAATGTTTGTTTTATTTTATATCACCAATATGTTGGAAGATGTTACTGGATGAAAACTTGTGAGCATTTTGCTCTCTAATCTCTCTCTCCCTTACTTGTAGCATCTTCCGAATGTTCTCTGCAGACAGGAAGCGGGTAGAAACTGCACTGGAGAACTGCAACCTTTCGTCCGGGAGAGTAAGTTTACATTTACATTTACGGCATTTATGAGACGCCCTTATTCAGAGCTACTTACAATCAGTAGTTTCAGGGACAGTCTCCCTGGAGCAAATTAGGATTAAGTGTCTTGCTCAGGGACACAATCGTAGTAAGTGGGATTTGAACCTGGGTCTTCTGGTTCATAGGCGAGTGTGTTACCCTCTAGGCTACTGCCACCCTAAGCAAGTGCCAGTGCCAGTGTAGTTTAGTCTGTACAAAAGACATTCTTTATTACATGCTGAGGTCTGCTGGGTTTTCTGGACTACGTTCTTGCTAATAGCTCTGCAGTGAACTACCTTTTTACCTGCAGGTTAAATGTCCATTTTGTACTGTATCCAGTGGCACCACCTCATTTACATATTGTAATCATTTACATATTGTAATGTTATAGAGCAATCAAAGCATTTGATACAGCAGGGTTTTAGCAATTTCATCCAGGATTAATGAAGTTTTGTGATTTTTTCTTAATAAACACACGTCTTAATAAACACGTTGCCACATTGCTATGACCCTCAAAATAAAAAAAAAATTAAAAAAAAATAATTAAAGATAGCAAATGGAATAAAACATTTCTTAGAAGCATTCACTACATTATCATTGATCTCCTTCTATCAAATTGATATGGACATTACATGCACAAATTGACACAAACTACTACCCGGCAGCACCTACACATCAATGATTCCTGGGAAGTCAAAGATTTTAAAGAGCTCCCTTGGATTCAAAATTGTACATATTTTATACAACACAATGTAATGTGGCTTTTAAAAACTAGAATTCACACTTTTGAGAGAACCATTTCCAACCAAGGTCATGTTATGTGGCTTAAATGTGAAATTTTACTTTTCTCAGCAGAGACTTGATTGCGAGAATAGACAACAGATAAAGAACAAAGAATAAGGAAAGGAATTCCTCATTTCTCCTTTATGACTATTGCTAAGATTACTGGAGAACAGACACTCGCCAATAATGTCAGGATAGCCCAGTCAGTGTGAACTATCTGAAATAAAAAAATACAACCAGGGCCATTACAATTGCAAGCACCTTGTTTCAGACTCAAAAAAAGTACAAACGTATAAGCAAAAACCTCAAAATGCTGTATGTAATTAACAGAACAAAAAATAATGTGTTGATTCCTGAAGGGTAGTTGAATTAATCAGCAAAACAAATGTGGCATCACTGGTTCTGCCTCATATGACTGTGTTTTCATTAAAATTTCCCGAAGGGGGAGTGGTAATTGAATCTAATTATGTAATTGTTCTTAATCTCATTTCACACATTATTCAAAAATTTGTAGCATTTTTAAATCATCATTAAAATCATGTAGAATTTTACACAGGAAATCCAGATCAATAATCCATAATGTAAAATAAATTCTATATAAAAGAATGTCAGATAAATATATAATGCTTAAGTTCTGTAACAAACCATATTTTCTTGAAATAGTTGTGACCTCCCTGCCTTTGTCCTCTTCTGCCTTCTTTTGCTCTCTGTCCAACTGCGTCACATCAAACCTCAGTGTACTGTTCCATGATTTGCCACTCAGACCATTAGCCCTACCAGTGACCTTTTTTTTGTTATTTATTGACCATGATTTGTTTGCTGGAACCATTTGGAGACCATCTCCAACTTGGTCTGTAACTGCTTTTGTTTAATTCTTGATCCTAGAATGATGCCATTCCTCAAGATGACTTCACTACAGAAATATTCAAAGCATTCCTAAACAGCATCTGTCCACGGCCTGATATCGACACCATCTTCTCCGAAGTGTGAGTCCATCTAATGCACGCTGCTTCTAGAAACATCCAATTTCTACATCATGATGAAAAATTAGGCATTAATCAGGATTCCAAAAAAAGACACGATGTATTCCTGGACTGTGTGTCCTTCTAAATGAAACTCATAAATCAAATAAAGCAGATCTAAGGTGTGATAAACTGGAGATAAATGGGACTCTGCTACACTGTAGCAGAAGTATTATGGTATATATTATGTACACATGAGCACATCATTCAGAAATTAATAAGTGAGGTTTTTTAACCAAAAACTGTTTAGAAGATGCTAATAATTAAAGATTTATGTTTAAATTGCCTCCTGTTTACTTGAATTCCCCAATTCTCAACACTGCTTTCTTTCGGACAGCGGGGCCAAGAGTCGTCCATATCTGACCGTGGAGCAGCTGACAGACTTCATCAACAACAAGCAGAGGGACCCCCGGCTCAATGAGATTCTTTACCCACCGCTGAAGGTGGAGCAAGTGCAGACGCTGGTGGAGAAATATGAGCCGAACGCCATGCTGTCCCAGAGAGGTCAGTGTGTCGAGCATGTTAGTACCCGATCTGTACCAGTTGCACTATATATTCATTCTGGCACATTAGGAACATTGTGGAGCTGTTCAGCCATTGTCCTGTACATATGCCCAGTGCACATGTGCAGAGCACACCATTCTAAATGAAAATGCCTCTTCGTGGTTTCATCACAGCAAAATGCACAATGGAAATGGTAACCTTTTTGTAAATGGGCAATGAGTAGTTCCAGAACATTGAAAAATGCCAGTATCGACATCACAACTCTCTGCATGCTAGATTGGTATAAATGTATCCTGGTAGTGTCGTGTCCTTGGGCGGTCATTGTCTTTTATGCTTTGCTTTCATGTGTAATGTGTTTTTATGTTAGTTTACATTAAATCCCGTTTATGTTGAGTCATATGATTGTGTCCTTCCCTGCACTGACACGGTCCTGACACTGAGTGTATTAGCATGCAACATTGTTTTTTTGTCAAATGCACTCATACAAAGAAATTGCAACATAGTGTAAGGGGGTGGACATTTCAGATACAGCTTTCTAAAATTTAAGAAAATATTAGACAACAGAAACAAGGGAAGTCATTCACATGTAAGAGGTGGCCAATAGGCTTCAAAGACCTTCAAAAGGTTGTTCAAAAATGAAAATAAATTGGCTTATTAATCAATCATGCAACATATTTGGCTTTTGGGTCACAGCACCCCTGAGCATTTGAAGTGTTTGCTCTATGGTCCAGTAGTGGCAAGTCAGACTCATAAACATCATGATTGTAATACACCAACCAACCACGGCCCAAAAAGGTTCTGGTCATGTGTGGGCAGAAGCCGGACATTGTTAGCATTTCTAATAAAGTGCTTTGTGAGGTTTGAGAATGTTGGGAAAGTTGCTCAGTAGACAGGCACATGCCTCAGAGCTCCCTGAAGGGCCCTCACTGTGGTGCAGTTGTCACCATAGAAACAGGTGCGTGGCAGGGTGCATGCTGGGACTGGGAGCCAGAGATCAGAATGCGCTCGGATAGATGCCTGGCATTCTGACTGAATTTCCGTGCTGATTTACACACGTAAAAGTGAGGAGAGGCGGAAAGTTTGTCTTCTCCTGATTTTTACCATTTTTCTCTGTACGAGTGACATTTGAAATGCATCTAATTTCTTCAACAAATCAACATGCGCACCGGGCCATGTTGTGTAGGAACAGATGGAGGCATGTTCACCTAGCAGGAATATCCCACTGTAGTCCCCTCTGCCTGTCAGCCCTGTCTCTCTCTCTGTCCTTTTTAGGGAAGCAGCAGCACTGACCTTGTTCTAAAGCTACATGCTGAGACTATAATAACTTTCTTTTGCCATGCATTCTAATTGGAAAACTTTTTAAAATGCACTGACAGAGTTCATATTTTGCAAGAGATATAAATTAATTTCCATTTGAAGGTCAGTGGCATGTTGATAGACCTCGGGGGAAATCCAGTCACGACAGGCAGCTTCCTCCTATGACTGGGGTGTTTTAGAGTGCTGCGGTTAGTGCGAGGTGCAGAGGCATCGCTAATTTACAGGGACAATTTTAGGCACTTATTCCCACATGGCACAAGAAGGTTCTGAATTACCCAGTGCTCAGCGCTTCACCGGGCTCTGTTATGGTCTGCCAGCAGTGTTTTGACTGGTAGGCGTCCGTACTGGACTTGCATGATAATCGACCTACATTGTGACATCATCACACGCACAAAGGGACTGATAATGACAGCTATAGAACAAGGTATTAAGTCTCCAAAATCATGACTATTGTGGGCAGAATATTCACATTTCCATTCTTTATTTAATGCAAAACAAATGCCCATATTTTCACAATGTCTAACAATACAACAGTCTGTCTGGCAGCATCATTATAAAATAATGATATTAAAATGTGCCAAAATGCACAAAAAAAACTGTCAAACTGCCATTTAGTAAAATATTTTGGATTTTATTACTTTTTATTATTACTTACTGTAATATTACCGAAATATACTTAAAAGTAGATGGGTTGTTAGACAAAGTTAGGGCTTCAGAACCTGACTACAGACCGCAGGGAGGTATTTTTGCTGCAGAATTGACCTAGGAGGTCCTCAAACTGATACATTTTTCTAAAAATTGTCCATGTTCTTTTGTGGAACTCACAAGGTTGGTAAAGAAGTGCCCACCCCTCCCCATGTTCCTGCTTTCGGCCAGCTTGGGATCTCTGCATTATTTACGAAGCGAAGTGGAAAGAGAACACAGTTTCTCTTCCATCTGTCTGGTTTATAAACTTATCTCCGCTCTGTCTCTTGCCTTGTGGTGGTGTGTTTCCCACCTGGCTACCAAATAAGATGGTCCTGTTGCTCAATCCGTTTAAATCTAGTCTGGGCCTCCTTCACCATTAGTTACACGAATGTTACACGAATTAGTTATACGAATGTCCGAAATTTACTTTAGCTCATTTTATTACCAGTAGTGTTTACTGTAGACGTTGGAATATATTAATGATAATCAGTTTTTAATTAAGACAAACCCCAAGTCTTGGCCTCTTGTGCCTTGTCATTTTTCGCAGTCGTTTGGGTTGCACTGTGCTGAAAGCTGAAAGACACAGTAACACTCTGCTGGTCACAGTTTTTTTTGTTTCTTTTTGTGACGCTACTGTTAAATCTGTAAACTACATCGCTCGGCTAAATAATAGTTTAATTTGAGGATAGTGAGGAAGTTTAGTGTATTCATAGTTTTTTGTCATTTGTTTACTTGAATAGATAACATGTAGTATGACGTTCTATACCAGGGGTCGGAAGCCATCCAAAGATCCCTTTGGACCCAGTTTCCACAGAGAGCCGCAATTTTTTTGGACACGTAAAATGAAGATATCACTACACATTTGTTGCTTGTGATTTTTTTTATGCTTAGAAAATAGTTTGGAAATTAGTTTAAAGACCCGGCCAGATCTGGTCAGCCTAGCTTAGCAGCGCAACGCTAACTCTACGCAACTTACTCATCAACTTAAAGTCAACATACGCAAATCATTAAACAGCAAATTTTGCAAACAACTCTTTACTCGCCCCAAGAGGCATCAGATTTTGTTTCTGTGACTGTGACGCATATTTTGAGTGACAAAAAAATTAAACACTTTGCATTTTAATGTTACAAGATTGCAAGAATCTTCAAATTCCGAATAACAATTTAGAGACAATATTAAAAGACAATAAAAACCTAATACACTTAAGTTATTACAAGTTTCATTCATTATTAATATACATTCAGAACATGATACACAAAAATATGATCACGATATTTCCTAGTTCAAGGTGTGAACAAGTTCAAAAATAGTGCCCAACTATTTACTTTACCATTTAACCTCTGAATACAGTATGATGAGCTCAGAGAACATTCTGAGAAGGTCCCTTGATGTGTACATGCTGCTGCACAGGTGAGTCTTATAAAAAGAAAGTATGACAGCTCCAATGGTGCTCGCACTCTTAATTGAGTCCCCCTCTTATCTTAATCCAGCCAGCCGCAGTCACTCTGTCCCGTAGCGGCAAAGGTGACGGCTCACCGCTGCAAGAGTCACCCTCCACTGAACCATTAGGGAGTCAATGTTCAGATGTCAGAGAAATGGGAAAAAAAGCCATTTTAATTAGGCTCTGGGAGTCTACGGAGGGCAGGGCTGCATTAATTAAGTTGAAGTGGCCAGGGAGACCGGAGTGAACGTGGAAGAGCTGATCGCCCACAAGTCAGAGCTCCAAACTGGAGGTAACGGGGGCGAGTTTATGGAGTAGCCTAGTGTCTAACAGCCACGCCATCGTTCACCTGTCAGGAGACCTCTGCGAACTGACAGGTTTTTTCAGGGTGCTTGCTCACACCTAATTGGCTGCTGTCTGAGTTACTCCTGTGTTCTTGCGTTGCGATCGTGTAGAACCTGCCTGGCAGCTGTTTTCTGTCAAGGTTGTGACTGTTTTTCTTCCTGGCAAAGGCTCTCATCAACTCAAAAATTGCTTTTCACAAAGTTTAGGAGTGTGTTTATGAAATATTTTAACCATTCGTCCACTAAAGCATTTGTGAGGTCAGGCATTGATTTTGGATGAGAAGGCCTGGCCACTCTAATTCAGATCAATGGTGTTCTCTCGTGTTAAGGTCAGGGCTCTGTGCAGGCCGGTCAACTCTTGCATTATGTTGGAACAAGAAAGGGCCATCCCTTGAAACTCTCTACAATATCTGCGTACACTGAAACTGGAACTAAGTGGTTAAGCCCAAACCCTGGGAACTACACATTTTTTCACAAATGCTTTAGAGGTAGACTGCATTCCTAGGCTAATGATTTTATTAATCTGAGGACATGGAAGTGATTGGAACACCTGAATTCAACAATTTAATGGGGTGACCCAATACTTGTCATTATAGTGCATTTGTGTGCCAGTCAGTTGATCAGTTTTCTGATGCAAATTGGCATGAATGACATGAATGAGATACAGTTCTCAAAACCCCTAGGCAACATAGGCAAGGTGCAGATATGATGAATCCTTGCGAGGAATATAGACTCAAGACCATGGTGGGAAACTTTGTCATTACAGTGGGATCCAATGGTTGCTAGTTCAAATCCCGAACCACCTTTCATGGCTGCCCACTGCTCACCAACGGTGATGGTTAAAAGCAGAGGACACATTTCGTTGAGCGGACCGTGTGCTGTGCTGCAGTGTTTCACAGTGACAATCGCTTCACTTTCACTTTTCACTCTAATAAGAGCAGTCCATCCTCCACTGTATCAGTGTAATAATAGACTACAAGTATATTTCAGTATAATGTGGTATCATTTTTATTTATCCAAATGAAAGTGGATGAAATTATATGGCATTAGGAAAAGCAAAAGAAACCTGAAATAGAAAAAAATAGAAACTACAGTTCGTATTATTCTATCCCTGCAGCAGCTATTACATGATTTGAATTTATAGCGTAACTATATAGAATATAAACCAATATATAGCTTATAACGCCAGTTAAATATATCAAGGTGGGTTGTTGCTTAAAATGGACTAGTGTTTCAGGTCATTTTTGCATTAAATTATGAGTGGGGATCTGTACAGTACTGAACAGGTGTATGTAGGGGTGCTGAGATTAATGGTATAATAGATAATCGATTATATAATGATGACATTGCTTGGAGTTTTTTTTGGTGGCGCTGGTGGTGACTGTGGCTGCAGAGGCACACACTTTGACGTATTTTCATGCGACCAATTGAAACAAAGTAGGTGAGTGTTCATTCTGCCACTTCAAAACACATCGAAGCGGGAATGGTACAAAAGCTGATTTTAACAGTCTTTGAGTGTCCAGTGATCTACAGCACGACATTATCATCTTACCGGGAGCAGAAAAACGGTCTGGGTTCTGTCCGCGCTCACCTGACGCAACGGACGTTGGAACCAGGTGCTTTTCTGTCGTTTATGGCTTCAGGTTGTAATGGGTTTGGGTCAGTGTGTAGTGGAGGAAACCTCGATGGTTTCCATCACGCTCTCTATTTATTATGCTTAGAGCCCCTCAGTTCCACGCAGAGGTAAATTTCGGAAACCGCTAACACATGAGATGGGGACGTTACACGTACCAAACGTTACTGCTTTTATGTAATACAAAATGAAATAATAAAGGGACCACAGGAGCTCGGGCAGACGAATTACTCCGCCCACAACATAGTGCCGTGTGCATTTAAAGAACTACCAGTATATACGACTGTTAAAAGGTGAGCACGGACTGAAGACCTTAACTCTTGTACTTGAAAACAGCATATGAAAGTGTAGAGGACATTGATAATCGTAATTTAATCGAATTGTGACGCCAGTGAAGGTTCACACCTCAAATGTATGTATGTATCATCGTCTGTTCACATTTAACTGATATTTGACCCCTTCCACCTCTCAATTGCAACTTTTGCCTAACTTCTGTCAAGTTTTTGTTGAGTATCTGAATGCAGACTAACAGATGTTGGGCTGCTCGATTTTGACAAAAACACTAATCATGATTAACAATTGATTAACAACACTCTTTAGCGGCAGTGGTGGCCTTTTGGTTAAGGAATCAGACCCTTAATCAGAAGATTGTCGGTTTAAATCCTGAACCGCCAAGGGGCCACTGAGGTGCCACTGAGCAAAGCACCGTCCCCACACACTGCTCCCCGGGTGCCTGTCATGGCTGCCCACTGCTCACCAAAGCAGAGGACACATTTCGTTGTGCCGTGTGCTGTGCTTGCTGTGTATCAAAATTACAATCACTTCACTTTTACTTTGTTCCAGTCTTAAACAAAAAGTGGTATTTTTGGTATTAAATGTCGTATTAAATTAGTGGCATTTAATGTCGTATTTTAACAAGTAGTAATTTAAAGAATAACTTGAGTAATGATTGCAAAACAAAACATGAAAATCATGATGATGGTTTTGGAAGCCAAAATTATAATGAAAATTATGATTGTGGCTTCCAAAGATTACAAAAATGTATAAAATTTTAATCAAATATAAAATTTGATTAATTTTCCAGCCCTAAGTAGATATTAGCACATAAGGACTGTCAACTCAAAATCTTTCCTGTAGGTTATGATATTTATGATGGAGCTGTGCTGTTGAGTCTCCAATCTTCATCTTCTTTTTAATCATGTGTTCCAGGGCAGATATCGGTGGAGGGCTTCACACGGTACCTGAGTGGAGAAGAGAACAGCATTGTCCCTCCTGAGAAGCTGGACCAGAGTGAAGACATGACACTGCCGCTGTCACACTACTTAATCAACTCCTCACACAATACGTACCTCACAGGTTAGTCAGTCAGTTCCGCTATGGACCTTTGACCTCATCAGCGGCATCCACATATATTTCACATGTACCACTTCAGCCCCTAAAATATTCTGTCAGTGCTAACAATTTTCTCCTTTTCTTTTCTTTCTTATTTTCAAAATAATTTGAAACCCATTACAACCACCATCGAGGAGACAGGAGACAGACTGGCTTACACACCACTCTTACATAAATTATTAAAGTCTGTCTAGCTACCCGGTCTGAGTGTGTACACACGGGCTAATGAATTTCGCTTATTTATGTTTTATAGCAGAGCTATATTTATATTGCAATCAGTTGCATGAATCACACACGCACAATCCTATTTGGAGCCAATTTCCATCAATTCTTGGAACTTTTATGTTGATGAATCCCTATAAAATGTCTGAATGATGTAATAATCATTTATTAAGGAGCTCAAGATGGCACTGCTTTAATTAAATAAGAAATCCTCAGCTTTGACTCAGGCTTACTCACGTGTATGTTGCTGTCCAGCCTCAACCATAATCATAGCACAGACCTAAAAATGTTTCTTTTTCAATTTTTGGGTTCTGCCACAACGATGAAATGGTATCTTTGCCATTCAAATAATTGCAATTGATGTTTCAACTGTAAACATATTCATAGTTTAATTAGTTTTATTCATACCTTGTGAAAAAGGTCCTATGTATTTTCATTTGCATGTTTTACATCAAATGTAATGTGGGTTCTGTTTGCATTTATGTGCAAGGTTACCATCTTGCTATGTTACTCTCACTATCTCTTGCATGTTCTCACTCTGTAATTCTGGTATATTATATATATTTGTGGTCATCAAGGAGCCACTATCAATATGCCTGGGGCTCACAAAACATTCAGGGCATGTGGAGAGGCGGGAAGTCAGTGTAACCATTGCCAATAATGTTCCGTATAGCTTATCAATCTGCCAGCAGCCTGTTGCCAGGCCTCAACTGTGGCTGAAGTTGTATTCCCCAATTTTTCTCCATTTTTTTCAGACGATATTGATCATTTTTCCAAAATGACTGAAATCTATGAATCTATTAATCTCTATAAACAGAAATGTCATATTTTTTCTTTATCCATATTTCAAGACTGTGGCTTCACAGACTCCCGCTATCTGTCAGGAGACAGTTGACCCGTGAAATAAGGGTTTCATAAGCATTTACATGCTTCCAGCCAATCACTGCAGTAAATTACCAGAGGCCTGGTGACACGTATTACGACTACTCTCCAGTTGTGTGTTCATCTTATGAATAGTTATTAGAGGAATGCATGACATGAATATTTAGTATTTTAGAAGACTGTCATATGGACAGACAGTAAATAATTTGTTCGATCTAATAGTACATGTCAGCAATATTCAGTAAAAAAAAACAATTACAGTGAGATGTTTTACACAGTGAATCCCCACTTTATAAGAGAAAAATGTAAGTGCTCTCTGGTGTGCAATAGCTAGTAACTATTTCCTAGCAGAGGAGACTGCATGGCTCATCAGACTATGATAATAATGAAGCTGCGGCAGGAAGCATGGAAATGCTAAAAAGTCATTTTCGAGAAAAATGATGATCTCAGAATGCCTCATCAGTCTTTATTTTACTCACTTTGCTTTTGTATTGTGATGCTAATGGATTTATAATTACTGTGGGGATTCAGGACGATGCAGTCAGTATCCCATTCTGCCAGAAATACAAATCAAAACCTGCAAGAAAATAGCAAATGACCAGAGATAATTGTCTCATATTTGGCCTTTAGACATACATAAATGATCAATTCTGTGAATGTATATGAATAGATTTCCATAACCTGTACATCTATGTATTTATGAACTTGACCTCTTCACCTCGACAGAGGTCCTCCTTTCTGACATTAAAAAAAAAATAATTACTAAACAAATTAATACAGTGTAAACGCTGAAGGCTGGTTATTCTTATTGAACAGCTGTATCCAAAGGATGTAAGTAGTCCCTGTGATCCAGAAGTTGGTGTAATTAAATTTTCTTCCCATTTTCTCCTAATTGTCACTGATTAGTTGAGACAGCAACCAGAGTTTACAGTATTTATAATTTACAGGGCCTGTGGTTGCCCTGTAAGGTTCAACTCATGAACAGCCAAGGAGCCACTGAGTAACACGCTGCTCCCCGGGCGCCTTTCATGGCTGCCCACTGCTCACCACAATGACATTTCACTTTCAGATTTACTACATGAACAATGTTTAGACTGATACTTTGGGTCGGTCTGATCAGATGTAATCAAATTTGTCAGTGATGGTGACGGTCGCCCGTCCTGAAAGAGACTAATTTAAAAACAAGTCTCTGCCCTTCATTCCTTGAGCTGCTGTGGAGCATGCTGTAGCTGTGTTCCCCTGTCTGCAGCGGGCCAGCTGGCCGGTAACTCGTCTGTGGAGATGTACCGGCAGGTGCTGCTGTCAGGCTGCCGCTGCGTAGAGCTGGACTGCTGGAAGGGCCGGACCACCGAGGAGGAGCCCGTCATCACCCATGGCTTCACCATGACATCTGAGATCTCCTTCAAGGTAACTGAGCCCGAGGCAACCTGATCCTAGTGTGAGGCAGGCGGTTAAAAAACGAATTTAGAAGAGAGGGAGGGGTTAGAAAAGATAAATGCCTGACAGACAAGCTGAAACCAGGATCAAGAGATGAAGTCAACAGACAGAGATCATTTAAAGGGTGATGGCAAGAAAATTCATGAAAAATGAGAAACTTGGCAAAAAAAATGAGTTTCCTTGCACAACATTGCTGTATCTAATATACTTTGATCACATGATTAAGGGGCTTAAATGGGGCCTAATAAGATCCCCCCTCATTTGGTGTGTGCTGCTGTAGCACAGTCTACAGATTCATTTAGCTGTTTTGATGCTTTTTACTGTCAGGTGTTGTAAAAAAAAAAGGTTGAGCATGACAACACAATCTTCTCTTTTCCAGGAGGTTATCGAAGCCATTGCCGAGAGCGCTTTTAAGACATCCCCTTTCCCTGTCATCTTGTCATTTGAGAATCACGTTGATTCGTAAGTTGGTGACATTAAATCTAATTTCTAAGTTTTAACCCTTTAACATTTCTATGGTGTGTCAGTGACATTTAAGTTAAAAACGAGTCATACTTGCCTTGCAGCAAATGGTCTAAATCAGTACACACGAACCTTTTGGTGAATTCATATCTAATGAAGATGTAAGAACACTGGGTGGTCTGGGACATGAATCTGGTTTGAATGACAGAACTAAAGCTCTGACGTATTCTACTGTCTGCACTAACCGAGTGGTGACAAGTTGAGTCGGAATGTATCTGGTGTTTGGTGTGTCTTGCAGCCCCAAGCAGCAGGCCAAGATGGCAGAATACTGCAAATCCATATTCGGAGATGCACTACTCACTGAGGCACTCGAGAAATTCCCGGTGAGTGCATTACGGCAGCACTGAAGCAGTGGAGTTATTAAGCGCGACTGTCTTGCTTCTAGGACTGTGTGGTATAAATATGTTTCATTTAGGCAGGTCAATCGCTAGGAAAAAATTATAATTCACACATTTTGCAGTTCTTTTCAATTATTTGTATGGTGATTAATTGTAAAAGCTTACTATAATATATATTTAAATCTGATATTGTGTCTCTGTTTGAATCTAATATAAATGTGCACACTATAAATGTATTATATGAATCTGCACTAAAACTTTGCTTCTGTAGGGATTGTCTCTGGATTTTGCAACCATGTCATAGGTCAGACCCCAAACAGGAAGTGAACAAAAACTCAGCGGTGTTAATTGTGTTCCTTTTTTTATGCATTAAAACAGCCTTAGATTCGTTTAATACATAAATTGAGTTGTCATGTATCAGCTGCAAAAGTTCAAAAGTACTTTTAACACACACACAGTCAAAGAGACTCACTTTACGTCCCCATCCAATCACACTGCCGATTGCCAACATTTGGAAATTTGCCACTGCGCAATCTCACTGTGGGCTCCTGGCACTTATTCTCGTGTTAGCCCAGGCCTGCTTTTACATAACCGCTGACCACCCCCGCCCCCAAATAACAAATATTCAAAGTGAAGTGAAGTGATTGTCACATGTGATACACAGCAGCACAGCACACGGTGCACACGGTGAAATTTGTCCTCTGCATTTAACCCATCACCCTGAGTGAGCAGTGGGCAGCCATGACAAGCACTCGGTGTGTGGGGACGGTAAACCTTCTGATTACGGGGCCACTTCCTTAACCGCTAGGCCACCACCCCAAATAAGCAGCACCACTTGTATGCTTTTTCTATTTCCCCTTTTTCCCGACTCTGTCCCTCTCTCATTCTCTCATTGCCATATTATGCCCCATTAAAGCTGTTTTTCATCAGCGCCTCGGGTGGAAATGTGGGATCCCACCGGTGCTTTTAGAGTGCATTACATTACCGCCAGCAACACCGCACGCGCCATTTCCAGCCGGGTGGCGACAGCGCATACACTAGTTGAGGATGCGGTAGGCACGTCAGGCAGAGTGAACACAATTGACATTCGATTATCGAGACTGATAAACAGAGGCGAAATAATAGCAGGGAGAAGGAGAGGAAATCCTCCATATTATATTTATAATAGCAAGGAAGGCATGTTGCAAAGAATGCAAGTGCACAGTTTTGGATAAAAAATGTAATTCAGATCATATACAAAAACGAATTTATTTGTGTCGCTTTGACAGTACAAATTAGTGGCGTCAGTCAACTGAAAAAAAGGTCAACTTAACCTTGAATTGAAAGTTAAAAAAAAAAAAGTTTTTATGCGACGACCATGACAATAATGATACATTCAGTCCAGTATGAACAGAGAATGCAGGTTTTGCTGAATTCTGACTTCTACAGCCCATTTGTTTAAAACAAACACAACGCAGCTTAACTGAACACAATTTCCAGGCAGTAGCAAAAAGGGGGGGGGTCACAAAGTAAATAACAGATTTACTTTTTGATTCAGCTGGAGCAAGGGGTCGCTTTGCCAAGCCCAATGGACCTGATGGGAAAGATCCTCATCAAGAACAAAAAGAAGTCCCAGAAGGCTGATGGCAGCACCAAGAAGAAGCTGACCGAGCAAACCTCCAACACCTACAGCGACACTTCCAGCATGTGTGAGCCCTCCTCCCCGAGCACAGGTCAGCCCGTGGTTCTGGCTCCATACTGCTGCTGCAGGGCTTATCTGCAGTAGTAAATTCAGGGCACTTATCTCACCTGGCATCTGTAGACTTCAGACTTCTTGTGAACTCCTTTTCGCTCACTTCACTTTCTCCCATGGTCCTGAAAAAAAATGAGGAGAGGGATCATTATGTCCAGCCCTTGTAGTTTGCCATTAACAGACATTAACAGAGGTTGTGATGTAGTCCAAGTGCTGATATAACATTGACTGGCCGGTTGCGAGAAGATTGGCAGTATATCAAGATGTGTAGACTGCCATCAATATTAACCACTTAGTATCGTCAGGGTTCGTCCAGACACCCATTTTATTTTTTTAAACTCATAATTTCATGATACCTGGTAAAAACAATTCAATTCCACACATCTATTTTTGCTAATTACGACATTAATAAAGTGTAGTTACTGTATGATAGAAAGAATCTGACAATCATTCTGATTCATTAGAGGTTCATTAAAAATACTCTAGATTAGGCTTGACACAACATAAATCAAGTCGGAATATCCTAAACATTATAAGGTCCTGGATTCATCCCATGCCCAGTCTGTTGAGTTCCCTCTGTGCAGCGCTGTGGTTCAGCAGCAATTTATGGCTGAACGATAACCGGCAGCTGGATCAATACTTTTAGCATTGGTCATCAGAGACTCTCAGCCAGGCGGCCATCAGGCGGTCGCTGAGCGGGGCTCTCAGAAGGGCTCACACTGACCCCTGCTGGTGGGCCACATCAAACACAAGCATCCCCCTGCTGTGGCAGGATCCCATTCCCGATGTGCTTCAATGTTTAAAATTGTAATATGTAACCATTTAATTTCGTTATTTCTTTTCTTTGAGATATTCAGAGATGGGAAATCTCATTTATAAAGAAACCCTACCATAAAATATTCTTTTAAAGGATATTGCTTTGTTATTTGTTTTAATCGCATTTTTGCCTTCAGATGGATGGACGCTTATGGGCTGTTCCTAGTTCCTTTCTTTCTTTATGAATAACTGTACTTGAAAGTTTCTGGACACGTTTGCACAAGGTTGAGCTCCGATCAACTTCTGGATGCACTAGAACCTCTAAAAATGCTGAGAACACCACCGTTCTGAGAGGCTTTGCACAACCATGAACTAAGCATTATTGTATTTGCTGAATTGAAGACATGCTAACAGTTGACCTGTGGTCATTTTCATATTTTTGTTGTCTTTAACTTGTCTCCTATCTTTATTTCTTGTATTTTATAATTTTACCCATGACCAGATTTTTGGTAAGCCTGAAGAAAATTCTGGAGAATAGCAGGATATCTGAGTGTCTGTGTTTTATCTTGTTTTACTCTGTCCCTTGTAGTTAACAGGTTTTAGAAGTGTGGCAGAGACACACTCATCCTTTAACTGGGTATATTATTCTCTTTACTGGAATGTTCTCACCTACTGGTCTAGACGGAGTGAAAGCTTCTTTGAAAGTAACAATGTTACTTTTTTTGAGTCCACGAAAGTCGAGTTGCCGTTTCCGATCTTTGTAATTGACTGGTTCCTTAATTCCTATGCAGGTTCCAATCACCAGGAGACATCAGACCAAACAAACCATGGCCCAGGAGAGGGAGGTGATGGAAAGCAACAGGGAACTAAGAGCAATGGTAATTTCACTTACCATTTTTAAATATCTCAATAAAAATGTCTCAATATGAACATCATAATTACACCATTGGGCCTTAACTGCAGTTCATGTTAAAGCCTCTTGATGTCTCTGGGATAATCAGGACAGTTGCATTTCACACCACAGTTAGATGAACAGAAAAAGTCCCTCTTTTTGAACTTTTTGTTAAATCTCCTTATTCATACACATGAAAAATCGCATTTAGAAAGAAAACCCAATGTGTCTCAGCCAGATCTCTGGTCTATGTAATATACTCTGGGGCAAAGGCATAAAATTGCTTGTGGATGGTCCTATAATTTAGATTTTAAAATAATAAAAACTTCATCCATATGTAATAATACTGCAACATCTATGCCAGCAGAGCCTCTACTCTCTACTCGAGCCTCACCTCCCAAGCACACATCACCAGTGTGATTGGCTTTATCCTTTACCTGCTGATTTGTCACATACATAGTTAGTAGAGGGGTACAACACAAAGTGAAATGCTGCAGTCGGTAGGCTAAGGAGCATTGTACAGTGGTGGTAAGCAACATCCACAGTGTGAACAACTGCAGATCTATGAGGGGGATAAATAAAACACTAAAACATTGCATAGTCTGCACAGGGCAGCTGTTACATTACCAAATATAAAAGTAGAAAGGCAATGGCAGCAATAAATAAAAACAGAACAAACTTCATTCTTTTCATAAATATACGTTTGAACAGCATCATTTCAAATTATTCATTTACATTTACAGCATTTATCAGACGCCCTTATCCAGAACGACTTACAATCAGTAGTTTCAGGGACAGTCCCCCTGGAGACTGTCTTGCTCAGGGACACAATGGTAGTTAGTGGGGTTTGAACCTGGGACTTTAATAAAAAAAAAAAAAAAAAGTTAAAAGGATATTCGATTCAACCATTGTATTTGTGTTTTTCCAAAGAGAATAGCAATTTTTTGAGAAGTATTGTCACGTTCCCCTCTAGCTCAGGTGATAAATGCGTATTTTATTTAAACTCAAGGAAAAAAATGAAATAACTGAAATGTCCTTGCTTGTAGTGCCACGCCTCTCCTCTAGAGGTCATGTTGCGGGCTCTTCAGCGAGGCCCTCAGCGTGAGAGCTGAAGATCACCTTTGTCTTTCACAGGCCTCGAACCGGCGTCTCCGTGTTCCTTGCCTTACCTTAAACCCATGTGTGCTTGATCCTCCTGCCTGGATTCGAACCCGTGTTCTCCGTACACAGCGCGAGCGTCTTTACTTATTGCGCCACTCACTCACCGGTATGTCGCCTGGGATGAACAGCATACGGGAATTCTGCACAGGGAATGCAGGCTACAAACACACACGGAGAGAGCGAGAGAGCAGGAGAGAAGGGGAGACCCAGGAGCTGCGGCTTGGTGGAGCTGTAGTGAGACTAGAGGGGAGCGTTGAGTTCCAGCATGCGGTGCAGCGATGAACTCAGGTTGTGTGAGGGAGACCGAACGCAGGACTACAGGGACCGGCTATAAAGAGGAGTGGACAGACCCATTACCGCTAAACTAACCAATCACCGATCAGAAGTCATTACCCCGCTAAGCACCCGTGATAACCACCACTTACCTGTGATGAAGAACAGTGCTAGTGAGCCCCGGAAGAACACACACTAATACATGGGAGAGGTCGACCGCTGGGGGCGTGGCAGAGGTGGCACGAATGTTACAAGTATAGCAATTAATAAAAGTGAAGTGATTGTCATTGTGAAAGACTGCAGCACAGCACACTGTGACACAACAAAACGTGTCCTCTGCTTTTAATCATCACCCTTGGTGAGCAGTGGGCAGCCATGACAGGCGCCCGGGGAGCAGTGTGTGGGGACGGTGCTTTGCTCAGTGGCACCTTGGCGGATCGGGATTCAACCCGGCAACCTTCTGATTACGGGGCCGCTGCTGTGACGGGGTTGAGTTCAAATGTGACTTGTGTTTGACAGATATGCAGTAAGATTACTTAATTTCTGTGTTTAGGTGGGAGACCACATTTTTCATAAAGTACTGTCATTGTCAAATAAAAAACGATCTGAATTTGTAACGCAATTTTTCACAATCCTTCTTAATCACAAACGAAGCATCCTGTTACTTGAAGAAAGCTGGCCAATGAGGGCACATTAATAAGCGGCTAGATTTATTACACTATGACAGCAATTTTAGACAAAATACTGCATGTCAGCAGTTTATTTCTGTTAAAATATTTTGCCATGTTTTTGCTCCTTTGTGTAAGAGCAAGACAGTTTACATCGAGCTGTATGTGTGAAGTTGTAGAGGTAGTAAAAACAGAGCTTCATTACTACTTATGCTATGCGGACTACAACATCAGGTTACTGCCTTATCTGCTCCCCTTACATGCCCAATTTATGTAGTATTTATTCTACCTAGTACATAGTCAAATAAAACACCATTTCCCCAGGACCATGGTGCAACCACACAATACAGAATTCAGAGACTATAATTGCAGACAATTACAGGACATTACACATTACATCCAGTGCAATATCATCTTTGTGCAAATGAGCAGTGGTAGCAGTGCTACTGTGGGTAACCGGGGGTAGAAGATCAGTGAAGAGTGGGTGTGTGGGGTGAATATTTCTGATTTAAAAAGCTGTTTCCCATCGTGTCAGTGCAGACCCCTGTGCTCCGGAACTGCGTGTATGTAATGCTGATGTGTAAAAGATATTCAAAGAAGTAACCTCTAACTTTACAAAATTCTTTCATAAACATACTGTTGTATTCAAAATTAATGTGTTTGTGTTCCATATCATGGTAAGATGGAGGATATGGCCAGTGACTGTACTCCTTAATGAAGATAGAAAGAATTCTAAAAGATAGTAATGTTGTAAGGTTGGGTTTTGTTGTATTTATTCAGGTCTTTTTTATTATATGATTTTACTGCACCGTGACATATTCGAATGAAAGCACACTATACAGGTGAACTGCACAGCGCATTTTGCCTGGATTAATAAACCCACCTCTATTTGCAAGGTGAGCCAGAAGCAGAAAGTGAAGAAGATGAGGATGAGGATGACGAATGTAAGAAGTCAATAGACGAGGTAAAGTCGGTTCTACATTAGTCTTAGTCCCATCCAGACTGATTTTAGTCTAGTCAAGTTTATTAAAAAAGCATTTTAGTCTGATTTTAGTCTAAATTATCCAGTCAATATAGTACAAGCACCTAATAGAACAGAAAAATATTCTCATTTTCATAGTCAAACCCATTTTATAATTAAAACAAGGTTATCTTTTTATTATATTATTCAAGGCCGGCCCTAACAAATTAGGTGCCGCCCACTTGCATCGCAGTAATTTTCACTGCTAGTGTAGATTTACTCACAGGAAACTGAATAGCTTTGTCTTAGAGATAACCCCCTAGTAACAGGTAAAGGCTAGTTAGACGGAGGGCTCTCAAGTTTTGAAGAAAGGTAATGGGGGTGTTTCATTCATCATTTTATTATTAGGTTTGCTGTTGTTGTCATTGCTAATTGCTCAGACTTCAAAAAGGTTTGTTGATGAAGATATATTTCATCTTAAATTTTGCTGATCAAAAAACACTAGTTCTAAATCCACTCTCTTTCAATACAGTACAAGCAAAAGAACTGTGCATTGTTAGAACAATTCTAAAATGTTCTAAAATGTTAGAGACGAGCAACAAAATCCCCGTGGCCCCTACAAATTATTACACATACTGCGCTCTGCCTTATTATTATTATTTTTAATAAATCCTGACTGTTTTCACCTATTATCTACATCTCATTAAGATTCGACTTCACGGGTAAAAACAAAAAGATATTTCTATCAGTGCAACTGTTCTGCTGGAAGGAAAGATTTGTATTCATGATGTGGATTTGTCTTCAGGACACGGCAGGTAGTGAGACTTTCGCCACAGAGGAAATGTCAAACCTTGTCAATTACATCCAGCCTGTGAAATTCACCTCATTTGTGGCAGCTAAGGGTACGTATGGTTCTAATGTGAAATAACTCAAACAAGACTTTCTTGCTGCATGAGGCTCAGTGTTTGGCTGTGGTTAGATCTGATGTGATCCTACGGTGACAGTTTTGCACTGGGAAATTTGTGTGAAATGCTTTAGCGTCGGCTCCTCCATGCAATTGTACAGTGGCATTTTTGTCAACTTTGTGCTGTAAGCAACACAAGCAAAATGAAGTCACAGACCCACAATCCAACTGGGCAACATGGCATTGCCCCATTAAAAGTGAAACTTAGGCCTTGCTGAGATGTTCCCAAATTACTAGCAGACATTCATTCTTCACGTCAGACCACTGTTCTTTGTATGTAATGTGCCTGCAACTTAAACTCTTTTGTTTCCAGAAACCAACCGGAGCTATGAAATGTCATCATTCGTGGAGACAAAGGCTCTGGAGCAGCTCACAAAGTCACCAGTGGAATTTGTGGAGTATCTTTTTTTTTTTTTCAAAGAGGACGACCACTTCAGGCATTTGTGTAGAAGCAGGAAAGAAAGACAGGCCAACCAAAGAGTCCATGAAGGATTTGTTACCAACCATATTTCAATATTAAAACCTCTGAACGTTTAAGTGGAAGGGAGATGATGTAAGAACAGTGGAGGATATATAAAGGGCACAAAAAAAATACTCAAACTAGAGAACATTTGTTCTTTTGTACAGTGCATATTGTATTCTCTGTGGTTTGCTTGGAATGGTTCAAAACTGAAATAGTGAACATGTTGCTTAGGTTGCCATAACCATGACTGATGCAAGTTATGGTTATTTATCATTCATGGAGTGTGTATTTAGGACATTGTGCTATTATGAATGGTTGTCACACAGGATTTAACCTGCCTGTCATCCTTAATTAAATATGTTCAGGTACAACAAACTGCAGCTAAGTCGTATATATCCTAAAGGAACCAGGTACGACTCTTCCAACTACATGCCTCAGGTGTTCTGGAATGCTGGCTGTCAGCTGGTGGCTCTAAACTTCCAGGTGATTGGTAAGCAGAACTTTTCCTTTCAAAGTGTCATGGAGGCACTCATTTAAATTGTTAACCATGGGCTATTGTCCTTGCTCTTCATGAGTTGCCAACATTACAAAATGTTGTTTCTGATCATTCATAGACATACATAGTAGACACGCTGTGAAAAAAGGGAGCATCATTATCTAGCTTTTTAGCAACAATCCTGTATACGAATATTTGCAGGGGCACTGTTGGGAGAAACCATTCTTTGTTTCAACTGTACATATTGTACAATCTGCCAATATGGACAGATTGAAATATGTAATCCCACTGTAACACTGGCAGAACATTTCATAAACTGAGATGCTAAAAAGATTAACATTTTTCAACCTTCCATAAAAAAAAAATTTACGGCATTTATCAGATGGCAGTAAGTGGGGTTTATTGGTCTGGTCTATTGGCGAGTGTTTTAACCTTAGTATACTACCAGTATAGTAAGTACATCTTGAAACCTTAATTTCTCCATGGCAGACCTGTCCATGCAGCTGAACTTGGGAATGTACGAGTACAACGGAAAGAGTGGCTACCGGCTGAAACCAGAATACATGAGGAGAACAGACAAGGCTTTTGATCCCTTCACTGAGAGGACAGTGGATGGAATTGTAGCAAATACTCTGTCTGTGAAGGTGGGTATATAAGACATGCAGTTATCAGCCCTGAATGGAGGAGCCTCAGTCGTTTGCATTATAAATAAGGATGTCATAAAATATTAATTTAACATAGGTAGCACATTACTCTTGTTTTTTAGTGAACGTGAAATGATTGTCATTGTGAAACACTGCAGCACAGCACAGTGAATCTGTCCTCTGCTTTTAACCCTAAGTGAGCAGTGGACAGGAGCCTGGGAAGTAGTGTGTAAGGACAGTACTTTACTCAGTTTCACCTCAGCATTAGAATTAGGTGTATAATGTTTGCCATTCTATTTAATGTGGAATAGTAGCTAACAGATGGGGTGAAAAAAAAACCTGCAGTATATACTATGTTTTCCTGTAGTTCTTTCTAGTTGTGTTTCCTTAATTGTTGAGTTCCAGCTTGATTTTGATGGTTTCCTTCGTTACTGGTCTGTTGCCCCAAGTTGCCCCGGCCTGATTAAATGGTGTAGTTTAAGTAAAAGTTGAAGTTGAGCTTCAGTGACAAAGTAAAATAGTGCAAATACTACTGTGCAAAATGGAACGGTGCATTAATGGATAATATAACAGATAGATAATATTACTCAATATAACAGAAGTATGCAAGCGTGTGTGTGTGTCAGTCCAGAGTGGAAAGTCCCTGAGTGTTCAGGTGTCTGATGGCTTGTGGGATGAAGTTGTTGCACAGTCTGGCAGTGAGGGCCTGAACGCTTTGGTGCCTTTTACCGGATGTTAGGAGGGTGAAGAGTGCATGTGAGGGGTGTGTAGAGTCTACCACACATCTGGTGGCTTTCCCGATGTTGTAAATGTCCGTTAGGGAGGGAAGAGAGACTCTGATGATCTTCTTAGCTGTCCTCACTATCTTGTTCCCAAATCAGACAGTGATGTAGCTGGTCAGAATAGTGAGGAGATGGGCTTTCCTCAGCATCCACAGCAAGTACAGATGCTGCTTTCTTGACTGTTGAGCTGGTGTTGGGAGTCTATGTTCTCCTCTAGATGAACAACGAGGAACTTTGTGTTCTCGACTATCTCCACACAAGATAAATCAACATTCAGTGGATAGTGGTCGCTCCATTCTCTTCTGAAGTCAACAATCATCTACTTAATTTTGACCATGTAAGGGCTCCTACTAATGATTATTTTAATTGATTAATCTGTATATATATATTTTTTTATGAATCAGATAAAAAAATTGAAAAAAACAAGAAAAGCATTCATTTCTAACCTTTTTTATTTTGCTCCACCCTGTCTATGACGTGCATCGGTGCGCAAGATAGCACCGAGTGTGTTCACTATGCTCTGCGCTCAACTAAAGTTTTTTTTAATAATCAAATGTCTCCATGTCACACGACACTGTAGATCAATTATGAAAGTTTTTTGCTCTTTTAGTAATCAATTTTTCAAATAAAAATTCAAATTTTATTTGTACGTGAAAAATAGAATTTGAATTTGCTGGTGAGACCCACCACGGTCGGTGAGACCCACCACAGTCGGTCAAACTTGATGATGTGGTTAGAGCTGTGCGTCGGTGCACAGTCTTGGGTCAGCAGGGTGAAAAGCACTTGACTGAGCGCACAGCCCTGAGAAGCTCAGTGTGGTGGTGCTGGAGTTGCTGTTCCCGATCTGGACAGACAGAGATCTCTCAGTCATTAAGATCCAGTTGCAGAGGGAGGTGTTCAGGCCCAGCAGGCTCAGCTTTTTGACCAGGTGCTGAGGAATGAGGGTGTTGAATGCTGAACTGAAGTCTATGAAGTCTGAGTCAGATGCATGGTGGTGTCAATGGTTCGGACAATAGGTGAATTGCAGTAAGTCCAGGGTAGGTGGAGCAGGGTCTTCAGGGTCTTCAGCCTCCCAAAGCACGTCATCATGATTGGTGTAAGTCACGACACTGAAGATTTCTTCAGTATGGGCACGAGGGCACGAAGTGATACACTGTGATACACTGCAGCACAGCACACTGGTCTGCTTCAGAGCCGTGCACCTCTGCATATATCACCTTAGAAAGGCAGTGGGCAGCCATGGGGAGCAGTGAGCAGTGGCACCTTGGCTGATCGGGATCCGAACCAGCAACCTTCTGGGCCACTTCCTTAACCCCTAGGCCACCACTGCCCAATGGCTCAAGACAGTTTGGGCCTTGATTTTCTTTGGGCCAACTTGTCACCATTCCTGAATTCACATTGCAGTCATCCCCAGCTTCTTGTTTGGTCAACATCATCAGTGCATTTGCTGATTTGTTAAAAACAGTTTTGAAGAGCAGAAATAGCTCCTGCTGGCCAGGTTCTCACCTGCGGGTATTGTGCGTCTGAGGAGAAGGTCTGTATGCTGGAATTAGCATAACAGTGATATGGTCGGATTCGGGGTACACGCTACAATGCTACTATTTTCATGCTGAGATGGGGTACACGCTGGCAATGTTTGTGTAGGCAAGATCCACTGCATTTTTTCCCTCTTATTGGAAATTCCACATGTTGATGACATTGAGGGTGAACTGACTTGAGATTCACATGGTTGAAATCTCCGGTGACAATGATCAGTCTGTCAGGGTGTGCGTTCTGCAGATCGCTAATAGCTTCGTACAGCACACATTAGCGTTGGTTGGGATGTACATTCCGATAATGAAAACTGAGGTGAATTCCCATGGTAAATAAAAAGGTATGCATCTGCAAATTATATTATAATTTGTTAAAACTATCTGGACTTTTTATGCTCTACAGATCATATCTGGACAGTTTCTGTCTGATAGGAAGGTTGGCACATATGTAGAAGTAGACATGTTCGGACTGCCAGTTGACACAAAACGGAAAGCATTCAGAACCAAGACATCTCCGGGCAACTCGGTCAATCCGGTTTGGGAAGAGGAACCCATAGTCTTCAAGAAGGTAACCCATTATGGAGAATGCATGATGCGCATGTGCTTTATGCACATTTTACAGACCTAACTGGACTTTTGTGCCACTCAGGTTGTTCTTCCCACCCTGGCCTCATTGAGAATCGCTGTATATGAGGACGGAGGGAAATTCATTGGCCACCGCATTATTCCTGTGTCTGCAATCCGTCCTGGTTCGTAAATGTATGATCATATGTGTTTCAGACTTGTTATAAAGACATGAAGATAATTTTATGCCTTTTCTTGTCACCTTTGTGTTAAAGGTTATCACTATGTAGGCCTACGGAATGAGAAGAACCAATCGTTGACCCTCCCAGCTCTCTTCATCTACATTGAAGTTAAGGACTATGTTCCTGATACATTTGCAGGTAAAGTGCTGAACCTTTCAAGTCATGATTAATGTTCCCTGTGAACACCAGCATCACAGATACGAGTTCCCCTAGCCTGTCTATGGTCCTGCAGTCTTGCAGTGGCTAGAAAGGACAATAGGTCATGGCTTGCAAACGAGTGAAGTATTGCAGTTGCCTGGTGATTAGATGTATAAAAGAGCGTGGCTGGATGTAAAAATGAGCACAAATGTATTTTTTTTAGTTTCGCCGATAAAAAAATACAGAGGTTAATTTTTACTGGAAAAAAGCCAACATGACCTCCTGTCATGGAACACACCAAAACTGGACCTCCTGGAGAAATCTCATTTTTGGACTATCTTAAAGTGCCTGTAATTCTGCACCAGATACTTCAGATACAGTATTAGCGGACAACTAAGATCGATATAAAAGCAAAAAAAATTCATGTCATTTGACCTTTAAGGCTATGTAATGTTATGCTACTGTTAATGCTGATGAAGGTTATAGGATTTGTTACCTGACCACTGTTAAAAAAGGGTCTGGGTCTGTAAAGTTAGAAGCATTTATGTGTTCATTTCTGTCTTATAAGGCAGCTGTTGCTAGTCCCACATGTAATCAATGTACATCATTGCTACGGTGAAGGACATTTCTATTTTCTAAACGTGATTTGATTTTCTGAACAGAGGTGATTGAGGCGCTCTCCAACCCCATCCGTTACATCAACCTGATGGAGCAGAGAGCCAGTCAGCTGGCTGCCCTGACACTGGAGGAAGGGAGAGAAGAGGTGGACAACAAAGAGGTTTGTTGTGAAATGTGTGACTATTCATCATATACCAAACAGTGGTGAACAGGTGAAGCCCTTTCTTCCCTGTGACTAATTGGAGTAAGGTCCTGGAGGTGAGCCCTGAGGGACCTCGCCTGCATGAATTAGTCTGCTGAGCCAAGCCACAGCCAGTAATGAGTCTCTGTGAGATGGAAACCCTCAGATGGGATGGTATAGTACACAATGTCAAAGCAAACAAGAATGTACCTGATCTGCAGAGGAACGAAGGGCTCAATTCAAAACTGTGACAAAGTGGAAGATATGTTAGCTCCAACATGTTAAGAGTGGGATACAGGAGCTACATCTACAGGGTTCACAGCAGAGGACAGGTACATTTATCTGATACTTTTATATGTTAGACTGACTTTAATACACATATTACAGGTGGTTGTAACAGATTTATAAGAGGGGGGTTCATCTTACGACTCATTTAACTGGCTTAAATAGCTCATATGGTGCTAATAACGTTTTCTCAATGTTGATGGTTTTCAATTACAAATATTTTATTAGTTATACATTTATAAAAAATCATTATTATTCAGCTTTCAGATAGTGTCATTAGAACTTTTCTGGAACTGTAGCAATTAATAAAAGACAAATTAGACGTGGGGTGCTCAATGCTTAAATATATTATAGTTTATTGACTTTAATGTAATCTTTGAGCAGGATTTTACATCACATAAAAAGATAATGTTTTATTTGAGGTTGAAGAAGAAGAAGAAGACTTGTTATAATTCTCTGTAAAGGGTCTGTCAGAGTTCCTTTGGGAGCTCCTGTTTAGTCAAGTGTCCTCGATAAAGCGTGCCATGATTCTGTCAGCTCTAATTAGCACTGTGCTGAGCATTGTTGTCACATTTCAAGGTCGAGGCAGGTGGGGATGCGCCCTCAGAGCCGAAGACTGACCCCAAACCAGCTCCCACTGAGAACGGGATGAGTCACGCACCCCTCATTGCCCCAAAACCTGCGTCCCTTGTTAGCCACCAGCCTCAGCCGTCAGGTAATGTCTGCTTGGGGATTTCTGGGCTCCAACCCCAGAAACAGTCTGAACATTTTGGTATTTTTCAATGCCTCCTTAATCCAACTTAATTCTGACAAACTCCAAGCACTGATTATGAAGGAATGGGTTGCCATCAGAACGGATTTTGCCCAGAAGTTGGCCACAACTGTACAACATTGGTTCTCAAACTGATATAGGAGAGCAGACTCTTGCATTATTTACTTAGAATTATTTGCAAAAAGTTTTTGCAAAACATTTGTGACGTGTCACTGTGGCTTTTTAGGGGTTATATTTTTTATTGTATCATTTACATCTGTTTAACACTCTCTTTTTCATTCTTTTTAACCCTCCCTCTCCCAATGAAACCTCCAGTGAAGTCAGAGGATGTGATCCAGAGTGTCTTGACTGGTAAATCTGCATTTCTGGCCTATTTTAAACTCTCCATTATCAAAGGATTTTTTAAAGAACTGTCTATTCCCAACCCCAATTTTAGAACTTCCCATTATCAACAGAGATCAGAACGCTCTGTTCTCAACCTATTTTAAAACACTTATTAACTCGTCTGATTTTTAGAACTTCATTCATAAATTTAAGACCTTTTATTTTTGATATTGAGCTTAAAAGGAACACAATTGTGTGTGTGTGTGTGTGTGTGTGTATACACACACACACACACACACACACACACTGTATATGTAGTAATAAGCTCACATCACGTTAAATCATATATAATACAGTAAATTAATATTATAGGAGGCATGATTATTTATTTACGATTGATTGGGGTGTGACTGTGTAAACCAGATTTGGAGGCTCAGTCAATGGAGGAGCTGAAGCAGCAGAAGGTATTTGTGCGTGAGCAGAGAAGGCAGTACAAGGAGCTGAAGGAGCTGGTGAAGCGGCACCACAAAAAGACCACCGACATGATCAAGGAGCACACGGCCCGCCAGAACGAGCAGCACAGCCAGCACCTACGCCACCGGGCCTCGATGCAGAAGAGTGCCAAACGAGATGGTAAGAAAAGGTAGGTTCCCCTAAAACTGACACTATTCTTCTGCCCATTTCACCTTATTGCATCTTTTTGTCTTTTTTTTTATCCTTCTTATTATTAATCAGTAAAAAGAGTCTCATTGACTTTGAGCATGTAGGCAATTTTTGGTAGATTGGAAAACTGACCTGAAGCTCAAAAAACAAAGCAGAATGGCTGCACAAACAAATGCAGGCCGCATTTACTCTGTGTGCCGTAGATGCCAGTGCATGGATTAGTCACAGGCCCTGGCAGAATCTTAAGTGACAGCACGAGGTGCAGCAGGGAACACAGGAGCGATCAACAAGTTGACATGCCGCTCTGCAAGCTATCCTTCACCACCCACAGGGGTCCTCTCAGAATCTGTCGAGCCTCTGCATGCCGCACTGAGGATTCACTGACCTCTGGGTCATACATTGCCGATCCTTGAGTGCCACTAAGGGAATTAAAAGCACTCCAGCCATGAAACGTCATGGCCAAGTTTAACTGAAGATGTGTTAGTAGCAGACCTGGACTGTACTGTTTATACAAGGCTTCATTTTATGGCTCAGTGGGCTCTATTTTTTAACTAGTGATATGCACCAAGAATTGGCCTTTTTTTGCAAGTGTAAGGTCAAACACGTTCCCAGGATTCACACACACACACACACACACACACACACACACACACACACACACACACACACACAGATAGATAGATAGATAGATAGATAGATAGATAGATAGATAGATAGATAGATAGATAGATAGATAGATAGATAGATAGATAGATAGATAGATAGATAGATAGATAGATAGATAGCTTTCACTGCGGTTTCAGACATTTGGGCTGTTACTAGCATCTGTGTGATTTGGGCATCTCTCCGCTGCAGGTCAGGAACAGAGCATGCCCACTTGGCCCTGGAGCAGGAGCTGAAGACCCTGGATGAGGAGAGCAGCTGGCGCCTGGCCGAGCTGAAGGAGCAGCAGCAGCTACAACTGCTCACACTGCGGCAGGAGCAGTACTACAGCGAGAAGTACCTGAAACGGGAGCATGTCAAACAGGTTGGGCCTTTCAAGCAAAACATTATTGGTATGTTTGTGTGCATCTATGTGTCTGGAGGTGTGCGTTTTGGGGTCTTAGGGGCAGCAACAAGCAGGGGCAAAAGGCATTTTCAGAGGCTGCCAATGCATCCATCCCAGTCTTGTGAATATCTTAAATGCCTTGAGGCAACTTCCTCAAATTTTGCAAGAAATGTTCACTTCTACTCCAAGGGGATTCACTTTTATGCAGTATACCAGTGGTTCTCAAACTTTTTTTGTTTCCCCAAGTCCCACCATTAGGACCAGCAGCACCATACTTCATACCTTAGAGTCAGACTAATTGAACTAGGAGACCATTTAAGTCCTAAAATGAATATTATTTATTATTGACTGTCATCCACTGGCAATGCTGCAGTCAAATACACAGCAAGTGAAGATATTACAGGGAAAGTATTCACAGTGCTTGACTTTTTATTCATTTTGTTATGTTACAGAGTCCATGACCTTCTGTGAATACTTGTGTACATGTGCTTTCTCTGTTTTTTTTATTTTTAATATATTTGCCAAAAGTAAACTTATTTCACATTGTCATTATGGGGTGTTTGTGTAGAATTCTGAGGAGAAAATTAATTTAATCCATTTTGGAATGAGGCTGTAACGTGTAAAATGTGGGAAAAGTTTTATAAAAAATCATCACATCACTAGAAATCCAGGTTCTTTTCCTTGATTATGTGGTTTACAAATCCTGTCCTAGATAACCTTAATCACCTTGCACAGACTGTGAAATATGTCCTTTCTGACCTTCAGTACATTGTGTTTGATGAGCACCGCTTTGGCCTGCCTTGACTTGTGTTACATGTTAAGGTTAACTGAAGCAGGTCAGTGCGTGCGGCGCCAATTACCCTCACCAGGGGTGGCCCATCTGCGTCCCGAAGAAAAACGCTGCAGTCAGCTTCTTCACGTAGAGAGCCAGGGACCAGAGGGGAAGCTGTTTGGCATGCAGTTTGCAGTTCCTGCCCATGCAGAAGGACACCTTCCTTTGTGTAAAAAAAAAATTAAAATCACCGGGTATTGGCACTAGAGTGTGCTGTTAGGGGGCAATGTTTTGGGAAATAAAACTGATTTGTTATTTTTGTGTACATTGAGTGCCATTTAATGGATTTGCTTCTCTCTTTTTTTTTTTTTTTTTCAGCTGGTTGAGAAGCTGACTGCAGTTGCAGAAGAGTGTCAGAACAACCAGATGAAGAAATTGAAGGAACTCTGTGAAAAGTGAGCACTGGTTACCAGCTTAACAACAATAAAAGGCAGGGCATTTCTGAAAGTCAAGGCAGGATCCATGTCACAATGAATACAAAATACACAGAGATCCACTTTAGAAAGGAGTCCAGAACCTTGTTCAAATGCCCGGAAGTAGTATTGACTAGCTTCTGATGGAAGAACCCATCAAAACTGAATACAGTTTGTTCTTTAGTTTACATTTGAGTACTTTAATTCTGAATTCAATTTTCCATAGGCCTTTCCCAGATAGAAACAAGTGTACAGATATACAGCAAATTGACTGTACAATTAATAATACTTTCTTGAAAACATTCATTTTTGTCATTATCATTGTCCTGTCTTTCAGTTTTGAGCATCAGTGCTTACATTTTACAGGGAAAAGAAGGATTTAAAGAAGAGAATGGACAAGAAGAGACAAGAAAAGATTCATGAGGTCAAAACGAAGGAGAAGAACCTGACAGAGGAGTAGGTGTTAATGTGATTATTTAATATGAGTTCCCCCAGCCTGTCTATGGTCTTGCAGTGGCTAGATATGGCGATTGGTATAAAGAGTGCTTTGGCCATTCTGCTTCGCCATTCAGAGAGTGGCAGCTAGGACAGTCAGATCAGGAATTTGTCCCCTTGTGTCATCAAACGAGGAAAGGTTACCTAAACGTGGCTGAATTTCAGAAAGAGACTTCAGATATTAGAGGACCATGAAGACCTCAATAAAAGCAAAAAAAAAACTTTAAAGGGAAGATGCAGTACACTACATTGCCAACAGGCGGCAGAAGATATCAGTAGAGTTTTATGGCACGTTCTTCAGCTTCATTCTTAAACATCAGTGGATCTCAGTCCAGTCCATCTTTAACTTAATGAGTGAGGCTCATCATTAGGTGACCTAATGACAAATGGGGTTGCAATAAAATCTTGCTGACAGGGGATCCTCAATAGGCAGGATTGCGAAACACTGTCTTTTTTAGGGGTCTGTTCAATCGCTGCATACTTTTCACAATGAAATAAACTGATCAAAACACTTACAAATCACTTCCAAAAATTAAGTACAGGGGTTAACACAAAATTACTCTTTTTGGAAAACTGATTAATCGTGTATTATTATTGTTATTCATTTTACAATTTTCAGAGAGAAGCTGGAGATCAACCGGACCTTTGTTAATGAGGTGGTGCAGTATATCAAGCGGGTAAGTGACATAAATATGTTTTGTATGTTATGATTATAGGAAACATTTGGTTTGCTATCTCTATCTCTTTTATGTATTTTCTTGGATTGTGATTGGCTCTTAACCTTTCACACCTTTTCTGTATTTGTTCACTGAGATCATCAGTCTGATCACCAGTCTGCATCAGTGATCGAATGCACAATCTGTATCTGCTGGTTTGTGTCGACTTCAGCACATTTCTCAGCTAATGTGGTTTTATCCTCATCCTGCAGCTGGAGGACGCTCAAAACAAAAGGCAGGACAAGCTCCTGGCGAGACACAAGGACATACGGCAGCAGATCCTGGATGAGAAACCAAAGGTAGGCTGGGCAGGTGAATCTCCAACAGTGTCATGTGACTAGGCGTGACTTTTGCCACTGTACAAGCCATGTGCTTTCACAGCGTTAAGTGTGTGTGTGTGTGTGTGTGTGTGTGTGTCATATCACTTTCACTGTTATTTTAGGAGGACTGCTCATCAGAGGATGAAGGTAAGCCCGTACTGCATCTCAGCACTCGCTATGCTTCTATTCAAGCACCCATGTCAGATTGTGTGCTGCCACTAATGGCAAAAAAATGCATCAAAATGACTCAATAAAAAAATATTCTGATTCATTTAACACATTAGTTAATGGTCCCCTATTATGAAATATTTTTTGGGTTTTTAATATGTCTTAATGCTCCCCTAATACTGTATCTGAGGTCCCTTTCCGAAATTCAGCCGTGCTGCAGAATTACAGCCACTTTTAGGCAGTCACACAATGAGATTTAGCCAGGACGCGCAGTTTCTGTGTCTTTAGATTTAAATGCTAATGAGGAGAGGGGCGGGACGAAGAACAGCCTATAAAAGAGCCTGGGCATTCACAGAAATGATGTCATCAACACAGAGAAAATGTAATTAACCCACTGGTTCTAACACTAACTGTAATTAACTCACTGGTTTGTGCTCATTTTCACATCCAATCACACGCAACTGGAGTGCTTTGCACATTTTCAAGCCATGTCTGTCTGTGAAGTTACTTTTTTAGAGGAGGGGTGGAAAAATTCTGTGGGCAGACAAAAATGAGAAAGGGGAAGGAACCTTTCCCCTTATGACGACATAAAGGGAGACATTCCAGATCTGATCTGATGGCAAAGCAGAATCTCCGAAGCACTCATCGCCACTACAGGAACACAGACAGGCTAGGGGAACTCATATTAATGTTAAATAATCTCACAAAGTGAAATTTTCAAAATAGGGGACCTTTAAGCATCAGGGCCATCCATACTGGACATAAAACAGTGTATATAGTAACAGGATGTACTGCATCCCAAATATGCATTAATATTTACTTTTTATCAGCCAATGAAGACTGTTTTTTCAGACTCATTGTATAAATGGGAAATGTGGCATTGTCTTTGTATTAACCCCATGTTACCTTGTTATGTAACACATACTGCATCAATCAGGATGTGTGTATTTGTGTGACATATTTACTGTGCTATGTCTGGATGGCCTGAACAAAAAATGCAGTCTTTGCATGCCCAAATAGGACAGATTATAAATGTAATAATTGGCATTATATCTGTAACATGCTGGGCTCAAGGTAGCTAAATTCTAACCTGATGTTTGCATGTCTTAAATGAAGCAAATTATTACTCAACAACAAAGCTAATGTTAGGCCTTTGTGTTGCTAAGATGTTGATGTATTCGGTGACCTCCTCTGGTTTGTACAGCTATAGGTGTTTCTGTATCAGGCTAAATGGTTTGTCTTCCACTTTGCTTGGCTATAGACCTGCTTTATTATTCTAGGGCAGTATTTCTCAGCCGTTTTCTGGTGATATTTTAAAACATTTGTTGAACAGACTGTATTGTATGTTGACTGTTCTAGACTGTTCAAACTATTTTTTCTGTCCATCTCACCCTCTCAATCCATTCTAAATGGGTCAGTAGTGGGGTCAGTTAATCTTTCAACCACTAGAGGTCACTGCAGTGCTGGTGGCTGTTCAGGTACAACATTGTGGTGGTGTGGGCCTGTAGTGCGGTAATCTACACCTGATATTTGTGTGTGTAATGTGTTTCCCTTCATCTCGGGCCACTAGATCTGAAATTAAGTCCCATGTTTCCTTCGGTATTCTAAGTGAAGTGGATGACTAGCAGCTTGTGCAGGGGTAATATTGATTTGCACCCGATTGATAGTACAATTGTGGATAAGTGGCATTAGAAAATGCATGGAAGAAAATTGGAATATTTAATATGTGCTAATACTCCCAGGATATCCTTGTTACATCATTAGCTCATAAGATCTGGGAACATTCCCTGTTTGCCTGAGATATGCAGTGCTCTGGTTTTTGAAAGCAGTTCTGTGGTGGGCCTCTTTCTAGGGATCTTTTGGGGAGCTATTTTTACATAGCCCTACATCTCTGGTGTTGAGATATACATCCTGATTATTTCCCTGGACCAATCCTAATGTTAAAAATCTACATTTGTAGGCCACACATGTGTCACATAGCATGACAGTATATGTTTTTGATCTTTTACATGGTCTGTGAACAGCAAGTTCTGAATGGAGGAAGAGCAGGAGTAATCAGGGCGAGGCTAACACACAAGCGAGCACGAGGGGAAAAAAAAGAGCAAAAGTGAGAGAGAGAAGAGTCCTGACCCAGTTTCACGCCTGGAAGCAGCCAGTAATGGACAGCTATAACCATCCCTGGGTCTTTGGAGACCCCACCGAGAATGATCTCGGGACTCGCCTGGGTTAGAGCTCATCACAAAAAGCAGTACTGGGGTACAGGAAAAGAAACACACCCGGCGCGCTCTCATGCGTGTGCAGCACGTTTTCTTTTTTTGGACATTACGTCCCCGGAACAAGGTCTCGGTCCAGAATGGCCCTGATCCATTACACGGTGGAAACCTCCTCCATGTGTAGCAGTCCTAGCAGGGTCCAGTCACACCTCTGTTTGTGGTTTCGTGCTGGGGAGGGTTGTTCTCAAGCAGGTGTGGTGTCCTGCTTATGCTCCAATCAAATTTGAGCTTCAGCCGAATGGGTTCTGACATTCAAAGCCCCTTTAAGAACGCTTTAGAAAGCTCTACATCTCCATGTTATCCTTTTCCCTCCTGTTTCTATCCAAGGAAAGTACAGATAAGCTAAAGTCAATTTGCTCAGCGCTAAAGTGCTACGTAGTTAAAACATTTATCTCCGCCATCTTGTGTTAATAGGGCACGGACTGTAAGTATGGAGTAAGTCCTTTGGAGTGCGTAACACGTCTTGAAATTGCAAAGAAGGCTAGAGATGGAGATGTGGAATTGGCCTCCATCCGCATTGGAAATGGACACACAGAAGCAGGAACAAATTCTAATTTTCTTCACTCCTTGGCCCTGTGACACTGGGGATGTGCCATCACCATGGCAACGATCAGCCACGTCCCTAACCCCACCCTGGCTCGTGCTGTGTATGCCAAGACCAACATGCCACTGCCAAACATGGCTTCGGCTGAGAAGATGGAGGTTCGTTAGAGAAGGTTCGGGGGAAACAAGACGGGGTGAGAACGGATGAGGGGAAATCGGAAAGAGAGACGGATGGCTGGAGGAAATGACAGACAGGAAATGGGTCTCACTGCTCAGTTAAATGACAACGGGCAGTCCTGAAGCACATGCGGCCGAGCCAACGGCACCTTGGTTCCCGTCCCAGACGCCCGAAATATAACACGGCTGACGTTCCCATCCGACTCCCATGTCCAATGATTACACAGCGGGCCCAGGATTTCCTCCGTCCTTCCACACAAAGCCACCCCCACCTTCCTTTTTGATCGGCGCTGCATGGCAGGTTCGCATTAATAATGCAGAGGAGCCCCCTCCTCGACTCCCCAAGCTTAACTTGACAGGAGACACACTCTGTCACTCGATAAAAGCCAGAGGAGTCCAAACAAAGCTCTGGCACTAAACCGGCTTTCGGCAGCGACGGGGAAGCCCCCGCGCTTCGCAAGGTCTGCTATTGAGCAGACGCTGCTGTTCCTGTCTGGACAGGGATCTGATACGTCCTCAGGAGCACCGCACAGCTTGTTTGTTTTAGATACTTGTGGATAAAGTTGTGGCTACATGTACCACTTTTTGTAGATTAGATTAGCACCGCAGTCCGCCGACAGAGGTGTAGGAAAGAAGAAGATGGATGCTGCATACTGACAGGAGGGAGTTGACATTTTTCTAAATGTAGGGTGCATGAGAGGTGTCAATCAAACACTCCCTATGTGTTACATCTACCGTAGCTGTGAAAATCGGGCCCACAAACTAAATATTAAAGCATTTGCTAACAAATGTACTCATGAAATACACAAAAAAAGACACACCAATAATATGGACAATGCACTACTCAAAGTTAGTGTTTTTTTGGTTTTCTTGAAAGGTAGTTTGAAAAGGTTTATAGTGGAATAGTTGAAATAATTTGTATAAAATAATTTCAACACCCTGCTTGATGTTTTCAGTGCTGTGCTAGGTTTTCTTCCGGGTTGGGTGAATTGGCAATGCTCAACTTGCATTCCCTGTTAGAAAAACACGATGAGCTTAAACTGGTTGGCCAGCAAGTTTGACCAGTTTAAGGTATATTTTAACCCTTGTCATAATAGACTAAGACCAGATTTGACCTGCAGGCTGGACTAGCTAAACCAACTTAAAGCAGTATGCATCATTATGTTATTTTTTGCCCTGACCGAAGATTGCTGTGACTTTGATCTAGACCTGTGAATAAAGACTGAGCTTATACTATTTTTTTCATACATACATCATAACAAGAAGCTTTTGGCTTATCCCTAAAGAGAAAAAGACAAGCGTCCATTAAAATAAAGGGGCATTAAGAGCCATTAACTTAGTTTTAGAAAAGAACAAAGCTAATTGGCCCATCTTTTTTATTAATGTGCCAGATGGAGGGGCATTAAACCTATTAAATCATTATAATCATATAAATGGTGAAGTGCAGGCTCGTAATCAGATCATAACACAACGTCTTGAATATTCTGCCGAGTTTGCTGAGTGTATACGAGAAGGGCTCCAGTGCCACACTCAAGTGCTATCGTTAGCACAGAGAGCAGGCGAAGGGCAGATTAATTTAATGCCCAATCTACTGTGGAGGTGCTTCTCTTCCCTCAATGGTGGCCCGGAATGAGGGCAGTTGCTGAAGAAGGTCAATCAGCGTTGCAAGTATTTAAAGAGAAGTAAAAAAAAAAAAAAAGAACAAGAGCGAGATAGATTTATGTGGCGTGTGGTTGACAGATGAGGAAAGCCTGGTGAGGAAAGACATATTTAGACGTGTCCCCACCCCATTGAGGTTGAAATGGAAAGTAGACTTGGACTGGGTTTTTAAGGCCATTACGTACATAATTTCCTGTGGATACTGTCCACATGGCCGCGCACATCATTCAGACTCGCCAGGGTTAGATTAGTATTAATTGAATTAAGATGTTATTTAAGAGCTGTATCTCAAGCATGTTGCCAAAGTGTGTGTTTTGGGCGAATTAAATGTTTAATGCATTGAGACAGGCTGATTACAATAAAACCCAGGAAATGAGCGTTGCTAGGTCACGGGGCAAATGCTCCCAACTTTTCTGCCATCCAGTTGTATCATTCACTGTATAGAGTGAAACTAAACTAACCTTTTCCTTTACGTACTTAGGTGTAACCCTTGTTTTATATATTCATAATATACTAATAATACCTATGTGTGTGTGTGTGTGTGTGTGTGTGTGTATATATATCAAGAATGAATACGAACGGTTCATGAGATCTGTCAATCAGATCATCCTATTTGAAACTAAAGTGTGAATGCTCACGTACTTCTATAGGACGCCCCCGTCCTTGTCCTGCGTCTTTCTTCCTCATTAGCATTTAATGCTATGGACACCAAATCATTCAAGTTCACCTTCTCGTTTTCGTTAATAATGACACTCAAGTGAACTATCTTTCTGGAAATATACTTGATTTGGCATTATCAAATGCTCCCCATGTGCTACATCAAGTTCCATAAAAATTGGATCCTTTGCATTGCACTATTTGAGCAGATATATAAAATGGCATCCCCCATTTAAAGTTGGTAGATCTACAGTACAGGCCAAAAGTTTGGACACACCTTCTCATTCAATGTGTTTTCTTTATTTTCGTGACCATGTAAGTTGGTAGATTCTCACTGAAGGCATCAAAACTATGAATGAACACATGTGGCGTTATGTACTTAACAAAAAGTGGAGACCTGACCTCCACAGTCACCGGACCTGAACCCAATCCAGATGGTTTGGGGTGAGCTGGACCAACAAGTGCTAAACACCTCTGGGAACTCCTTCAAGACTGTTGGAAAAGCATTTCAGGTGACGACCTCTTGAAGCTCATTGAGAGAATGCCAAGAGTGTGCAAAGCAGTAATCAGAGCAAAGAAACTAGAATATAAAACATGTTTTCAGTTATTTCACCTTTTTTTGTTAAGTACATAACTCCACATGTGTTCATTCATAGTTTTGATGCCTTCAGTGAGAATCTACCAATGTAAATGGTCATGAAAATAAAGAAAACACATTGAATGAGAAGGTGTGTCCAAACTTTTGGCCTGTACTATACATACACCTGCCATAAAGCCTCTTCCTCATCTCCCAACTCCCTGACCTGTCGCATGCCCCTCCCTGCGACTTTTAATTACCTTAGCGGCCGCACCGCCCCCAAAGGTGCTAACAAGGTGGCACAGTCCTCATTGCCACCATCTCCCACTGTGCCCCGAGTGCCAAGAGAGTTTGGCTCTCCCTCTTCACACCCAGCAATAGCAGTTGCTTTGGTCAGCCTTCGCCACTCCATGTCCTTTTCTCCGCCGCCTGGTGCGGAGGAGCGGTCACAGCACGACGGTGGCGCTTTTTAATCTGAGGGGCCTTTGTGGCTTCACCAGCAGGGGGACAGCAGATGTCCTTTCTGCCTAAGTAGGTCACGCTTTGTGCCGTGGCCCAGCCGCGTCAACGGCGCCATCTTAAGCCATCTGCCCGTACCGCGTCAAAGTCAGCTGGAAGATGGGCAGAATTCCCGCAAGGTGACCCGAGACTGCGTGTCTCGTGGGATAAGAGGGCCCAACAGTGCCGTGTCCCATCCGAGCTCAAAAGTCCTGTGCATTCAGGACAGAACCGCACCTGGTTCCCTGTTGTAGCGAGGCCAGAATGTCCTTTGACCCTCCATTTGTTTGCAGAAAAAGAAGGGCACCGCAATAATGCATGTTTGTCTTGTAGAATTTCATTTGTCAAACCATCCATAGACAAGCCGAACTTTATTTTAAGGCTTAACTTAGGTTTGCTCAGGATGATTGAGAACATGGCATCCCAAACGTGGGAAAGGTCAGACGGAAACCGTCGATGTCGGAGGGAGTCTTAGGCTCGCCATCTCCGACACGCTTCTGCATGGGTGCTTTCCTTTAATTACAACGCTCCCCGGAGACCGAGCAGGGTAGTTAACCAGTCAAATAAGCATTAAAGCAATTATTGGGTCAGAATGAATACAATTCTGTCATCTTTAATCATTGTGGGGGGAGAGTCTATGCCTGGAAGAAAAACAGTTTCTGTGAGTGGTTGGAGACGGCGGCAGAATTGCTCATTATATCAGATTCTGCACGGTTTCCACGCTCAGTTTAGTCTAGTTAGACGCAGCCATTTAATTGGACCTCTGTCCAAGGATAAACACAGGAGGGGAATGTCCAGTCTGACTCTGCTATGATAGTTGGTGAGTTCAGCTTGTTAGTTTGGGGCTGCTTCTGGTTGACCTGTTCCCGCATCAGACCAAGACGATAGAGTAATGATTTCGCTGCCACCCGATTGGTACTTTGCTAAGCATTAAATTGGACAGCTTGGCAGATCTGCGTTTCGCACTTGCTGTATGCTTTACTCATTTTGCAAATGAGATGCATTGGCTTTTGCAGGCGCCGTTGCTCTTAAAAATTGGCATCTCCTGTCATTTCCGGGTAAAATCTTTTTTATGCATGAGAAAAATAACCTTGTTTTAGAAACGTTCTCAAAAAGGACAAGTGAACATGTTCTCACTATACTGGCAGATCTTTTTTTTCTTGTTTGTACCACACTCAAACAAATATATCTGCCAATATAATGAAAAACAATATAATATTATACTCAATATACGTTTCTAAAACTACATTATAAAACAACATTTCTTACACAACACACAATGTAATTTGTAATAAAAATCAAGATCTTTTTATCCATTTTCAAAATTGATCTCCAATTCATTGTTTTTTATTTAATGCAAATGTGACTGATTCAGACAGAAGCTGTAGGGCAAGCTAACACGTATGGGCAACTGGTGTTGATTAGTGTGAGACGCTTGTGGCTGATAGTATTGTATGATGGGTTTAGATGTTGTATGGCAACGTCTAAATTCGTAGCTCTGACTCATACAACGTATTTCATTAAGGACAAGTTCAGGCTTGTAGTCGACACAACAGGTTAAGTATAGCAGAAGCGTCGCTGCCCTGGGCCACTGCCATGATAAGCATGTGGCACTGTTTGTTCTTCACAGCTGCAGAGCGAGCTGGACCAGGAGTACCAGGACAAATTCCACCGGCTTCCGGTGGAGATCCAGGAGTTTGTGCAGGAGACTGCCAAAGGCAGGCTTAGCTCGGAGAGGGTCCACTGCAAAATGTCGGTGTCAAACACGGCCGAGAAACTCACCCCGACCCTAAAAACATCTCAATCCGAAGACATCACCGAGGAGGGAGCGTCTGAGAAAGTCTTTGACACACCCCTTTAATTTGCACCACTGTTTCATACAGGATGGGGTCATACAAAACCACTGTAAATACAAAGAAAATGTCGGCTTGTTCCGTCTTGACAAACATTTCAAGATTTGTAGACTCAATACTGGACAATGCTACTGTTGCCACCAATGTCACAACTTTCCTTTTTTCTTTATGACAGTTTAGTGGAATTGTCAATAGCGATAACTTGTGACTGATACATGCTCTAAAATAATACATTAATAATATTATTATCAAGTCATAGCTCTACATTTTTATTTCAGGCAAGGAAACGTAAAATACTGGAAATTATAGTCAGCCAGCTTTGTACATTTGTGTAGGTATACTCTGTACAGTGCTAAACAACTTGTCTGCTGATTTTAGTCAGTCTCACTTTGCTGATATTGTGCACAATATATTAATTTCACAGTACTTATTTTACCTGTGTAATATATTTGAAAGATTTACTTATACTGTAGGGTTGTTTTTATTTTAATACATTCAATCTTGTTTCGCTTGTAAGCAGACAGATGATGCATCATGTGTTTTTTACACTTGTACATACATGCTAGGCATGTAGCAGCAAAAGACACTTTCTGAATTGTATATAGACTTAAACTGCTGTACAAACACATATTCCATGCATATGAGTCACATGAGCCCCACCCCAAAAGAATTGCAAAAATACATAGGATCCCAAATATGCATGTATGTCCTGTGGCTTCCAAGATTTCAAAAATATTCCCCTCTGATTTGGGTCTGTTCCAGAATGAGGATTAATCCAGATGAGAGTTGTCGGGGAGAATCACATCCGGGCCACAGTTTTTTTTTTTGTGTGTGTACCGGTACTATTAAAACTGGAAGCTCATAACCTCAGGACACTCATCACACAGTTAGAATTTGGGAAAGCTGGTGTGAAAAAAGGATCCGCTTATTTTCATAGGTGGTCTTCCTGTGTATTTTAATCTCATAAATACTGTCAGAACTGAACACAAGCCACTCCAGTTGAATAAATGCCGCTATTTCAAAATGTGAAGTGTTGTGACAGAGATTTTAACCACTGCATATCTTGCACTAAACAAGTGACACTGAGCAAAGTCACTTGGAAGTAAATGCAGTTAGGATTCAGTACTCGCTATGATCTTACATTACATTTACATTACGTTATGTAGTTGTTGCATCGATTATTTCTATTTGGTAGAAAAACAGATGAGGGCCAATAGGATAGAAACCTCAACAATACAACAATGAAACCAGAAATGTGTACTCTCTATAATAGAAAATTGTCTGAAACTAGTCAGCTAGTGGTTTTATGAGAGAATTGATTGGAAATAAACCATTCACTGTGCTTTGATGAAGGTCTGACGCCCCTGCTGGCTGGCTGCAGTACAGTTTTAGCTCCGCCCACCTACATTTCATTCAGCCTTTATGGAACTATATTTTCATCAGCCTATACTGATTTGGTCATGAAACCACTGTGGGTTGGTTAGAATGGGTTCACCCCACTGACTCATTTTTACACTCATAAGATAACATACCCAGTCCACTCACGTTATTTTTCCTCCACTTTTCTGGCACATTCAGCATTTATATGTAAAACCCATTACATAGCAACAATACAGAGGCTTTACAAAAGAGACTTTAATTACTGACAAAATTACAGTACAGTGCCATTCACTGCATAGCTAAAAGGAAAGACGCAAATGTTACTTGAAGTAGACAACTGACAGTACGTGTACAGCTTGTATGGAGAAACTACTCATTTCCAAAAGATTTCTTATGATGTGAGAGTCTTGTGCCTTTTTTTAAAAAATATGTTTGCCTTGTTTAATGTTGAAGTTGTGTCATACTGCCATTGTGAACCGAGACTGTAATGTTGTACAGTGTCTGAATAGGTCGTGTGCACTTTTAATACAGCTAAACTACTGAGTCCAGCTTGAAGAAAGTAATTTCATTTATGAAAAGGATGCAGGACGTTTTTTTTTTTTTAGTTATTATTATTAAAAAGATTCATATTTTGTCTCTGTTAATTCAATGTCCTAGTTGTATTCATTAACTTATATGTATGCACTATTGAGATGATGTTGTACAAAAAAATTACATACTGAGATGAACATAGTTTAGTGTAAAGGGAAAAGTGCTTGTGCTTAAATAAACGTTGCTAATGTAAAATTTGCCTGTGGAATTTATTTCACACCCCCATCTCGCATTACCTTCATTTTCAGAAATCATCAGGCACATGCTTTGCATTTATTTAAATGTAAAATACATTTTCTTTTTGTGATACTTTGTAATGCTTTCACCTCAAGGCATTTTGGCCAAGTGGTTTACTTTTGTTTACTTTTGCTCTCAGAGCAAAAGGTGAACATTCAGAGTGAGTTTTTACCGTCAGACTCTCGTCTTGTAAATGAATGAGGGAAAAAACATAATCAATGACAGGACACATGGCACAGTGGCAGAGGGAAATGCCCTGAGAGCCAGACCACGGGAGACTTCCAGCCCTCACGAAACAGCTTAAACATGGACGCAACCTGCTCTTCTGAATATATTCATGTACAAACCTCTGTCTTATTAAGTGTTATCTCGAGTAGAGGAGAAAAAAAACAATCTAGACCATGGGACAAGGACGATGTGTCGAGGAAACGCGGGGAAACAAACGCAGAGGGTGCGTGGTTGAAAGGGAATTATTCATAGGCAGAGGACTCCTCTGATCGTTTCCGTGGCAGTAGCCCTTTACGCACATCTCTATCAAAGCCATAGCCACATGTGCACTTGCGCTGGGAGTGGGGTGGGGAGGTGTTCGATGGCCTACTTCCCATCATCACCTTGGCAACAGTTGCCTCTTTAGGGTTTGCACGAGGGTGTTTTGAAGCACTGTCCATTGGAGGGGTGGTGTTATTCCTGTCAAACTGTGTTTCTTCGAATTTCCTTGTTAGCTGCAACCAACCAACCAACCAACACTGATATATAATCGACATGTTCTGTGACACAGAACACAAAAAGAAAGCGTTGGGAGATGTGTCCTTACCTATTAGTTGTTGCTGGCTATTATTAGAAATATTATACTTCAATCGGTCAATTTTCTTTATACAGCACTTTTTACAATGTACAGAGCTAAAGGCCAAAAAACTCCCTGAACCATGAAATAGGAAGGCTCAGAAAGGGGAGCCCATGCTCCTGGCCATCCTCCTCTGGTCAGAACTGGACAAGCCTGTGTTGTTCATGCCACAGTCCTGTTAAGGTGTCCTAACATCTAGGAAATCCTGGCATGTTGACTTTATTTCAGTCCAGTTTTGTAGGGGCAAGAATTGTAGGGGCAAAGGTGATGTAATAGGGAAAATGTGCAGCCCACAAAGTCACATGATCAGTCACATGGGTTCAGACATATAGCCAGAGACAACAATCAAGACGCTCAGTGAATTCAGACATAGTCCAGAATCCTGTTATTAAATCTGTGTAAATGTTGCCCATAATTGAGGTTTTATGCTATGTCTCAAGATAGGTGTTCAAATAGGTTTAAAGCGACTTCCCGAGCCGTAAAAGCCCATGCCACTGCTGAGAGTCGGAGACGAAACGACCATGGCAGTAATTAATGTGATGGAAACAAACACCTTTTTAGTGTTAATTTTATGTCTTTAATTCATTATCTTCATCACGGGCGCCCAAATTAGGAAGCAATCAAAGCGCCCTTGATCATTTCAACACCTTGCCAACAGGAGTGTTGGAAGTGCGGCTCGGGTGCGGAAATGAAGAGGAGCGCAGGTCGCCTCTGCCCCCGCCGTCGTCCGCTCTAACCTGAAGGCCCCGTCACATCCCGCTGGCCGAGGAAGCCGATCAATTAGCCCACCGCCGGGCCGGAGCCGACTCCGCGTCCACGTTTTAGTGTAATTCCGGTGGTTGTATAAACACACACAACCGCACACCTCCCTCTCCTTCCAAGCTACCAGGAAAACAACCATCTCTCCATCTGCTCTGAAGCCCAGGGAGGTGTCTGGTTACTGCGATTTAATGAATCGGGCCATTAGGAGCGAGATGACACAAGCATTCCTTGAGTATGCATGAGGACACAGTGGCGTGGCGTGAAGGCGGGAGAGGGGACGGCTTGTTTTCCGGCACAAACACCTGGATCAGTTCCATTACGCCGATATCAAGAGTTTAAAAGCTGTGAAATACATCTAACAAGGCACTGAGCATCGTGCCCTCATAGTAAAACCTTTATAATACCTTTAATGAAGTTCCACTCGTCAGTAAATCATACTGCAATTTTGACAGGCAACACATGTTCATTCTGAAAATGACCAAGTAACAATTATCAATATTAATCCAAATGTTGCACATTGCCATTCATTATGCTAATATGTTTCCTCTGTTATGAGGACATTCTGATTTTGAGTTCTAGTTGTAGAAGCCAATTTTTTTTAAGTGAACGTCTTTGATTGTAATTTTAATTTGTGGCCTGCGCCACAGGGGGCGGGTAATATGGCATATCTGCTCGGTCTCTGTTTTGCCATTTGATTTCTCAGTTTGTGTTAGAAAACCGTACGGCACACTGCCGCTTTCACGCCCACGTCAAAATGACTGCATCTGCCACTCTTGGCGTCCAAGAGGCATGAATGCATGTAGCACCGGCGCTGCAGTGCTTGGGCCAGAACGCCCACAGGGCCAATAGAGCATTTTATTGCTCCTTTAACAATCCTAATATTAAAAACATTTTTAAGGAGTTAACGTGCAAATATTCAAGCTCTGTGACAGCAAAGAGTTACTGGCAGATCATTGGGTTACTACCTCATGCTAATAGTGCAAGACATACTGACACGCAGCGATCCAGCGATCCAAGCACATGAACTGTCATTTTTACTAGTCTATGTTTACAGCACCCCTGGGGACACTCTGGGTTAAGTGTCTTGCTCAGGGACACAATGGAAGTAAGTGGGGTTTGAACCTGCAACTTTGTGGTGAACCTGCAACTTTCCTGGTTCATAGGCCAGTGTCTTATCCACTAGGCTACTGCCAGCCAAGTGTACAGATGTACAGGGCGAGACCTCGATGGGAGAAGTTTTTTTTTTTTTTTATATTATTCCATTGTATGTTAAATGACACGCTCTAAACTAATTTGTTTTCAGCAGAACAGAAAGTCAGATGAGTAAATGCTCACCCTCCACTCACACGTCATTAGCAGCCGCATGGTTACCCGCCTAGCCAGCGAGTCCATGTGGGTGTACTAAAACATGAGCAATGAAAAAAGGCTCTTTGAAAGGCCGTCTTTTTATTTTGCCAAAGACTCCCGTGTTACGTCATATTTACGGACTCCAAACTGGGAGGCAGGAGCTTACGACTAGCATCTGGGGACGCCGGTGAACACGGCCTCGGTTATCTAATAGCCAATTGGGTGGGGGGGTCAGACAGTAGAAACAAGGCAGGGGTTCTTACTCCTGTTCCTGGAGGTCATTTCAGCCGTTGCTTCACTGGGATCAGGAGGTCGTTAAGAACCTGTTAATGAATGTCACAGGCTGAGGGCACACAAGTTGAATTGAGGACATTCCATCAGAGGGACGTCCATGAGCAGGCTGACTTACAGACCTGTAGTCACACCAGCGAGGGTTTCTCGTTAGAACAGTTTTCACTTTACGGTCAATTTAAAGTGAAATGTTGATAACAGTTTTTAAAAAATGAACAAAGAGCGACACTGCGATGACGTTTAACATTTTTAGCTGATCTGGTGACACAGAGAAAGGCACCCCAGGACCTGCGAGCAGATTATTTATTACATATTGGTTATGAAAAGCTGGTTGGAAAGGCCTCCTGTGGAATTTTTAATTTCATATTACTGAAAATGATACGAAACCAATGACACTTATAACAGATTCGGCCCAAAAAAAAAAAAAAAAAAAAAAACTGTTGCAGGAAAAGTCTCACTATCTGGCAGGTGCGTCTAAAACGCGAGGTAAGGAGGTAATGTCGCCCAGCGAAGCCCCTTCAGCGGAGAGGAAGAGAGGAGGAGAGAGGAGAGGAGAGGAGAACCGGGTCGGGATGACTCACTCCATCTGACCCCCCACGCCGTCCTCGCCGTCCACGTCGGCTCCCTTTTATCGACCGCATCGGGCCGCTCTCCACTGGAGGGCGAGTGGTACAAGAGCGGCTGCAGAGGGAGGGATAAACAGAGAGAGGGAGAGAGAGAGCCGGCAGCTGGAAGCAGGAGGGGGGAAGATCCCGGCCCGGCCTGCGCGTAAGCATCTCTCTTCCTTCCTTCCTTCCTTCCCTCCTTCCCTCCTTTCTATTTCCCTTTTTTTTCCTCTCCATTCGTCGCCGCCAAACGTGGGATTTAAAATGGCCCGGTCCTCGGCGCGCGGCGCGGCGCTCCACTAGTTTAGCCGCCCGGTCTGCGGACAGCGGGGAGGGGGGCGGGGGTCTGCATGACAAGCACGCCGGGAAGAAGCTCAACTCATCCTCATCCTCCTGCTCCTCCACCTCGTCGTCGGCGGCGGCTGCGGCGGCCAGACCTCCGGACGGCGTGTGTCGCTCCCTCCGTCCTTCCCGGCGATAGCGCGCGACCGGCGGGACACTGAGGTAAAAAGGGGCAGCGGGCGGCAGGACAAAAAGTGTTTTTTTTTTGTTTTTTTTTTTTATCGCCACGGTCATCTTCGCGGTGTCTGCACAGTCCGTCTATCCCGGAGGAAGAGGAGGAGGAGGAGGGCGACAGCGTCCCTGTCATGGAGCCTCCAGACCGAGATTGCTGCTGGCTGGAGTGAACCGTTAGCTTCGGTGCTAACACCGATAACGCGGAGCCGTGCGACACGTTGTGCAAAAAAAAAACAAAACAACAACAACAAAAAGCCGAGACACATGTCACGCAACGCCATATTACAAATATTTTATTGTGTGTGTGTGTGTGTGTGTGTGTGTGAAAAGAAATGTCGACGTCGGGCTCCGGCAGATGTGGCTTTTTATGCAGATGCGCGGCGGCGGCGGCTGTTGTTTCTTTTTTTTTCCTTCTTTTTTATCCTGTAGCGATGTTTTTGTGGTACATTTTATTATACGAACGTTCCAGTGTTGTAACTTTTCCCTGCGCGCCGCGTTACAACGTAAAACTGTTGCGTCGCCGGCGGGTCCCGGGCGAAATATGGCAACGCGGCCACTTTTTGTACCAGGGCTCCGGGGTGACAGGGGGTGACGGGGACACGTGACCGGATGGCACCTGCTCGCCGAGTTCATTCACAAAAAAGCAAGAGCGACGGATTTGTAAAAATCTTCTATTTGTCGCGAGGCGACGTGTGGCACGTTTACCTTTGCAGCGCTTCAGATTTGTGAAAGCAATAATCAAAAATAACAATTATCGTTCGCAATACAGCGTTTGTTTGCACATTTAGAATGTTGCCGTGACGTCAGACGTCGATTCTAACGTAGACTAATGTAGGGTGTTCGTAATATTCCTTGATTTCTTTCCCCTCAGAAGTTAATTAGTCGTTATTTAAGTGTTATTTCCATTCCCCTTGACTAATTCATATAGGGGACTTAAAGCTTTAGGGAAAATGTCCCCATTGTGCCACCTGCCACATGCTTTGTCATTAGGTCCATAATTAGATTACTTTATGATGCTCACAGACTAAACAATTGATAGAATAAGTCCATGTGCTTTTGTTACATATATTATATGTTCATCACAAGCTTATAAAGCACTGTAATAAAACACTATCGCACTGATGGACTGGTTGCTAATGTCTGGATTAACACACACGCACACACCAGTTGCGTGACTTCTTCTGCTAACGTTGGCCTAAAATTGACAGAACTAAAAATGAAAAAAAAATTCCCAAATTTACTGAAACTATCTGATATCTGCCGTGACTACTAATATAGTGAAGAACTGGGTTTAAAAAATATTGATTCCAAATATGGCAAATATGACAAATATTCTCCCTTCTTTGTGCCTTGAAGTCATCAGGACCATGTTCACCACCAAACCAAATATGCAGATCAATTATTAGCTCTGTTATTTTCAAGAATCAGTGAGTTTTACATTCCCCATTCTCTGAAAACGTACCCCTTGGTGTTAATTGCAGTTTTGAAGGTGACTGTCCTCGCTGTGGCTCACACTGCCGTGGTTAAAAACCCGCGCTTCAGCTCATAAAATGTAGTATTTTCGGTGGACAAGAGGGCAAACTCATTTCCTCCGGGCGAAGCTTAATGTTTAATGGTAATTTCACTCACATTCATCAAAGAGATGGGATTTTGGATTACATGACGCCGCGCGGTGACCCTGTGTTGAGCAAGAACACCTTATAACAAGATAAAGCCGCCGTTATTAATAGTAACAAAATACATGGTCTGGGATCATTCCCCTCTAAAAGACTGAAAAACATCCGAATGGAATGTTGTACAGCAGTTGTGTGGCAGGTTGACCGCAAAGTTGCCATGAGACGTCGTGACAGTTACTCATCGTGGAGTCTTATGCTCTCCGATGGCCCTGCGGGCAAAAAGAAAAGTCCGTCCTGTGATTATTCATTCATTCCTTTTTTTTTTTACACCAAATAGTAACATGCGTAGATCTGTAAAAAAAAAAAAAAAGTTTATTCATCAGTGATGAAGCCTCGTGAATCATTGCGTCGGGAGCCGTTATTGTGCGACCGAGTCATGCTCGCTCCACCTTTCATAAGGCCGACAGGTGATACTGTAATTCCGCACGTTCCCGCCGTGGCAGCCGAGCAGCCAAACAAGTCGGCTGCTGATCAGCGGAAAAAAAACAAAAACTCAGGCGTTTTGCATGCAGATGATGTCGGCCCGAGCTTGAATGCACTAATGATGGATTGGGTTTCTTCCTCTCCACTTTGTTGCTTTCCTCTATGCAGGCTTAGAGATGCTGATTTCCCCCCAGAATTCCTCCCGCTGAACTGGTGAGTGGGTAAGTGTCTCTCATTCTCACTTTGGCTGCTAATGATGGCAACTTGGCTGAACCGGCCCTTGTCTGAGTAGCGGCCGAGGAGAGAGAAATAAGCCGCTTTCTTTCCTCGCTGGAAGGTCAGATCTGGCCTCACTGATGCAAATTTCCCACCCCTGTCTTCCTAGTACAGTTGGTGCTCACAGGTAAACTGTGGGGAAAACACACCAGCCCTTTTTTGCCCTCAAGGGGGGCGGTTTGAATAAACCTGTTTTGTAGTGTACACCCATCTATTGCCCAAGCATGCAATATCAGCAACTCAATGTCACATTCCTGGATACTGGTATAGATCAGAGTTTTTTGGGGGTAGTTTTTATAGACAGTTTTTTTAAGCATCCAAAAAAAGATTCATTTGGCTTAAGTGATGCGGTTTTGTTGAATTTGTGCCTTCACCGCAAATCTACATCCTATATCTGCGCCTTAGACAAATGTTTATGCGCTCGCAATATACTACAGCATGTAATACTATACGCAATTCTCCTGCAGACGTTGTTCGTAAACTTCATCATCAATTTGTTCTAATGCGCTTTATGAGGAACATTCAAAGTCCATTTTTATGAGTTACTGAATAATTTGTAGAATGATTTATTGAGAGTTTGGAAGAATCTGTGGCAACGGTTAGATGACGGACCAGGCCACTTCAGATCCATACGATGTTTGATGGTTGGTTGTTCCCATAGCAAAGAGGCCTGGGGCAGTTGCTGGTTCGAATCCTGATCCGCCAAGGTGCAACTGAGGTGCCATCAAGTAAAGCACTGTCCCCACACACTGCTCCCCGGGCGCCTGTCATGGCTGCCCGCTGCTCACTAAGGGTGATGGTTAAAAACAGAGGACACCATATGTGCACCATGTGCTGTGCTGCTGTGTATCACAATGACACAATGACAATCACTTCACTTTGTAGTCCAGATTTGAACCATAGTCACCTGTGGTAATACGGTTTGCCAGTTGGTGTTAGCTAAAATGCTGGGATTAGTACTTCTTGGAGGTACATTTTAAATGCTATAATCGTTTATTGTGATATTTGTTCCCTTTTGATACCATTTTGACAGGTTGGAACCCTTATTTTGATGTTATGCTAATGTAGCTATGACCTATATATTACTTATATTATTATTTCCGAGAAACACAACAACATTTAAAAACACGACATTTCCAAAAACATAACTACAATTAAAAACTTGACATTTCCAGAAAACACAACTACAATTAAAACATGACATTACCAAAAATTCCAAAACATTAAAAAACATGACATTTCCGAACACACATCAATTAAAACACAGCACTTCTTTCCACAAAACGGACTTTATATATATTAATTAACTGATTATCCCAGCTAGGAAAGTCAATGGAAAAATATGAAATGGAAACAGGAATAACTGAGTGACATAGGTAATGTCCTATCACAAACAATAAATGTGGTCCTGCACTTGTTGTGTTTTTTTGAAATGTTGTAGTTTTCTGTTTGTATTTTATTGTGTTTTTTTCTGAAATGTTGTTAGAGTTTTGACCTTCAGAGCCACCATTTATGACAGTCTGTTTAATGTAATACGTTGTTCCGTGGATCTTTTGGCCTCTGTATCATCAGACCAAAATACTTCCATTGTGGTCTGGAGAAATTTAATGTCTCTGCTTTATAATGCAAATTGTGCATTTTGCAAACAATTATGCAAAATGTTTTTTTTATGTTCAGTATATTATTACAACAGAAATGGTGATTGCAGTGTTCCAAGTCTTTAAACTAACACAACGTGGCATTTCGTTTAGTGCATTGCAACACTAATGATGGACTGCAGCAGCAGATTGATTGATTTGTCATTGGCCCAATCTGGTCATTTTGTTGGGTTTTTATTATCATTAGTTACACTGATCTAATACAACTGCAAACGTTTCAGATGATGTTTAAATCATTAGAAAATTTAACTTACTGAAACATTACAATGTGGCATTATGCATGTTGATCAGTTGATTATAGTGGTGATTATTTTAGAATAATCGATTAGTTGAAGTGATTTTAGGGTAATTTTGAATTTTTCCATGACAAAAACATGAAAAGGTTTTCCCAATATTGAACGAACAAACTTGGGTTAACAAACACAGCAGCATTTCACTGGAACTCCAGACTAACAGTTCCTCTCTTGTTAGGAAATCAACAGTTCTTTCAGTGAGGGGCAGGGCTTGGCTAAGTATATTGAAGGTGGACCCAGTTTGTTTTTCAGTGTGCTTTTGTTTCTATGTTGGACTCCATCTCTGCTGGTAAAGGTAGGATTCTGGCGTTTGTTTAAATGCAACTTGTTGAAATGCCGTGATTATCAAGGTTTGCTTGCTCTGTGTGCTCTGCAGTGCAATGATCTGCATAAATGATGACACTCAGCGTCGTATCCAACTACAGAGAAATCTTTTAAAATAAATTTGGTTGAGCTGTTTTTGTGACAGAGCGATGGTCGTTCTTCATGCTGTTATGATGAACTTGTCAATTCTCTGGTGATCAGCTCCATTCAGCTGTCATGCAATCATGTCAACCAGATTACAGGATCATTTGGTTGCATTTAGAAGATATCGCATCTTGTATGGCAGTCGGGATTTGCGGTGATGCCAACTGGTCATCAAACAAACGCGTTGTACGTGGCGCCAGGAGATACTATGCAGATTTAGGGAACCCTCTGGAAGGAATCGGTGTGGGTGATCTTACTATTTGCTATAAAGTTTGATGAATTTGATTTGGTGCTTTTTGCACAAGGCTGGTTTGTCAGCTGTGCTGGAAAACATCTCATTAGCCACTAGTTTGGGTTTCGCTGCTTTTAAGAACAGGCAGCAATTTGTGGAGATGCAAACAGGCTCAACCAGTTCTGGCTGAGAGGAGTTTTCACATGTATTTTGTGTTTTCACTTTTGGCAAATGGGTTTTGAGGGAGATTTTCATTTTTAAATATATTATTTCATAGAAAACTGACTTTCTCTCAACCTGAACTTTCAACCTTAAAACATTTTGCTGAATTCTTCTGTTTCCCACCCTTATGTAATCCTGGAGCTAGACAATATGTTTAACCAAATTAGCAATATGTATGACCTTTCATTGTTAATTTCTCCAATTTTACACTTACAGGCAACAGGCACTTTTTTTTAATGCAGGGCTGTGCACTAAGCACTGGTGGCAGTAGCCTAGTGGGTAACACACTCGCCTATGAACCAGAAGACCCAGGTTCAAACCCCACTTGCAACCATTGTTTCTTCAGTATCTCCATGTTCCACCTTGAGTCGAGAAGTCTGTCATTTGCATGCGCTTCTTCTCCTCTTAAGTCAGTTTCGGAGATTTGGTAAAAATTGTTTTGCTAAAATTGCTCTTTATACAATCCTGGTGCACCAGGATTGAGGCGAAGTTGTTCCAAATGAAAAAGACTTGGTTCCATTGTACAGTTGACAGCGGCATGGAGGAAAGGAAGTCCTTTTTCCTGGACTACCTGCACGTCTAAAAATACAGCAGAGCAGCGCAAACCGGGATCTATTATCTGCACTTTCTAATTCCATCTCCCCACTGGAAATGCGTCTTTTTGGTCACATTGTGATCAAGCCACAGTTGGGAGCGCTGCATGTGAACGCAATTTGCACTTCCAATTAAACTCTCGACCTTTGTTCCATAATACAGAGCGTGACTGCAGTTCACGTCTCCCGATTTCGGGCGCTATTTATACCCGTCCGCTGTTACGGAGTGAGGGTGTCAGTGCTGCCTGTCACCGCTGCAGCGCTCCGACACCGCCACCCGTGTTGACGAACGAGAACAAGCATCTTTGTCCGATCACAAGCCACGACCGCGCAGGTTATTGAAGCTTTCCTTGGAAGAAGCGAAAAAAAAGTACACACACGAGGAGGTCTGTCTCCAAAAAACACATGACTGCTTCCATGGATCAGATGACCAGACACATTAGGAGCTCGGCTGTTTTGTCCTCTTCGTCTCCTCTGTATGTTCAACATTGTCGTTGACGGTTCGAAGGCTGAGGGGGTTCTGTTTTTTCACAAAGAAACGCGAGGCGGGTTCTTCAGAAACAGGTTCCTCATGGATAATGTGGGTTGGGTTGTGCATTTCTCCGCATTTGTTCATTTTGCCGATGCTCTTTGTTTATCACCACTCAGTCGTTCCATGATGTGATTAGGAGAGGGACAAAAAAAATCAATACAGCAACATGCGTATTGTACATCCTTTGGTGTCACATTATTGATATGCTGGTGTGCAGTATCAGTGTATCAAAGTTCAAGTTGAAGGCTTAAACCTGTGCTGAAAAAAATACAAATCGGCATATTACTTTTTTTTTATTTTTATGGAGGACTGTCCCGCAGTTGACAGTACAACAGACAACATATCAACAATTTGTTTTGTCCATTAAAATCAACTTAAAAACAACAGTCATGTTGGTCATGTTGTAAATGATGGAAAATCTGCAGACAGATCTGCAGACAGGTACTTTATCAGCAACAAGTGGAATGCTGTGTTTGCTAATGCAAGTCTACATTTTTTATTTTTTAATTCTTTTTTGCAGTGTAGTAGTACTGAACATGAGAAAGAGTGCAGCTCATATACAGGCTTGATTTTTATTAATTAACAACATTAATCTTCCTATCCCGTCGGATTTTTGTCTTCGCTGTTACTAGAAGCGGAATTAGAAATCACTGTGAATTCACCCTGATATTTAGTGATTAAAAATATCAGCGACAGACATGACTGAGCTGCACAGAATCTTAACGTGGAGAAAATGAACTGCAGAGCAGTTACCTCATAATTTAGGAATTCCAACTACAGATTCCGCACAATGAAGTGGAGTAAGAAGTTTGACATTGAAATGTAGTAGAGTTCAAGTAAAAACTCTTCCCAAGTGTAAATACTTTAGTAAAGAACAGACGGACGAAACAACTACTGCAGTAGAGTAACGAATTACCTCGTTACCCCGGAAGTAAACAGGCGATTAGAGACCTTCAGATTGACACCACAGCCTACAGCAGGAATTCAGAGATCGAGAGCGCGGGGGACGCTGTTTACTTCACCGATCGGAGCGCCGGGGACCCAACAGCGACACCCACTCATCCGACAACATCGACCCGCGTGGTCCCAGTTCTAATGCGTATTTTTTTTCCTGCGTTTTGCACGAACGTTGCAGGTGTAACGCTGCGCGCGCTCAGGCCTCCGTGCCTCCGTGCCCCTAGAGCAATCAGGAATAGGTTTCTGTGAAGGTGGCTCTGGATGCTGAGCTCCCCGTCTGCTAATGGAATTTGGTAATTAGTCGGTGGGGGAGGTGGACGGCAGAGAGACCGGGCCGGATGTGGAATTAGCCGGAGAGGCGCAGAGCTCATTTGTGCCACTCGCTTGAGGGACGGCGTGACACGGGCCTCACAGGGGAGCCGTCACGGGCCCCAGCTCTCTACCTCAGTCTATTATCCTTCTTCCTCTCTCAACCAACCCCCCCCCTCCCTTTCCCATCATTGCTTATTCATATTTGCCCTGGGTGGATCCCGTCCGTGGTTTCTGTGTAAATACGTTCGTTTGTCCACTGTACAGTGATGCATTATGGGCCATAGGATTTGGCCCATTTGTCCTGGTTTATCTCTACTGATCCATACCGGTTAAGTCAGGTTTGTTGCATAAACTTAATGGTGAGATTCTCTGTTAAATTATGCAGTAACTTTTCATTGGTCTGCCACGATCATTAAAACCTGAAAAAGTAATTATGATTCAAAAGATTATGACTTACCATTATTTCGGCAGTAAGGAAGAGGACCTATATATTTTCATTGAAGCCTGGAACATAAGTCTTAGTGCATTTTACCTACACCCTTCATCATTTCTGGTTAAAACTACAAAACCCATTCAGTTGTGCTGTGGTGTAAATCGCCTATAATTTCCCATTCGTTTAAATTAAAGACGCTGAGCAGTCATTTTAAGGAAGCAGTGCAAAGGAAAGATGTCATTAAACTGGTTAGACACTGTACTGTCAACAAATGAAAAGAAATGACATGTTTGTTTGAAAAGATAAATGAATATTATTCTTACAGTTACCATTGACTGAAATAATTGCGACCTGCCTAGACCTAACATAACGTCTTGTTAAAAAGCAAATTAACATTTCATTAGAACATTATAAATGTTGGATCTGAAAGAACTGCTACAAGGGAGATGTCAATGTTTCTTTTGGCATGTTTTTGCTTATTAAGCCTTATTAAGCATGATTCTTATTGATTTGCTGCACAGAGTAAAAGTCACTTTTATGGCCACCTGGGTGTTCCCACATGTAGCATTCGATAGCAAGGTTTTGGGATAGCGGTGGTCTAGCGGTTAAGGAAGCAGCCCCATAATCAGAAGGTTGCCGGTTCGAATCCCGATCTGCCAAGGTGCCACTGAGGTGCCACTAAGGAAAGCACCGTCCCCACACACTGCTCCCCGGGGGCCTGTCATGGCTGCCCACTGCTCACCAAGGGTGATGGGTTAAATGCAGAGGACAAATTTCACGGTGTGCTGTGTGTGACAATCACTTCACTTTACTTTAAAAGGTTTTAAACATACAGGGCAGAGCGCACTTCAGTGGAATCAGACGATAATGTCCCTTCATAGTCCTTACTGAATTTCTGGGTTTACATTTTCAGGCAAAACAGTCAAAGCAACGTTTGTGAAACTCAGCGCTCACTTGGCACCGTCTTTACAAATGAATGAAACATGGCACCTTTATATAATACTGTGCAACACTTTTTTTGGTTGAATAAAAAGCTCCACTTAATAGGACATAGATCCTAGATTTGATGATGCATATATTTTTACCACATTTTTACCATGCATGTGATGGGTGGGGAAAAGACACTAATATGAATTTTGACATTTTCACTGACACAGTCAGAATAGATATACAGAACAAATACAGTTCTCTTTTTACTGCATGGATCGCTTACTAAGCTTTATAAACTTTCAATATCATGAATAATTGCTACCCATCTAACCATTTTTATTCAGCAGTGTCCTCTAAAGGTGGTTGAGCGACATATAAAATCGGTGGGGTAGCCACTAGTACCAATATGAAATAATTTTCTTTTTCTCTGCCTACTCTGCCAGAGATCATTAGTGAGGAAGACATTCGCTGTCCTAGAGCTTAGGGGCCTGGAGGGACCGCAAACCAAATATTTTGATATTTTGAAGAGAACGTTCTCCATTTTGTACATTTTTTTACAGTGAATCTCTGTAGTACCACTGTTAGGAGCAGCAGTTCCTGCTTTTGTTTTTTAAATCCTGTCAGATCCCCACAGCCTCTGTAGGCCGACCTGTCAATGTGCTGAACAGATTGAATTCCCTTCATGGCTTTGGGATTATCCATGGCCTCTTATCTCTGCTTCTAATCAAGAGAATATTTGTCGTAATACTTGTTACCTGACATAACAGTGTTTGTCTGTCTAAAAATAGCTCCTCCTCATCCCAGGGGTTCACCTGCCTCCATCCGGGTCTTGGGCTTTGTTCCTCTTTCTGGGTCGGCAGGAAATGTCTCAGTTTTCCCGGTGCTCCTTGCCACCGCTTCTCCTGATTCTACCGAAACGTTTGTGGGGTAATCTTCAGCGGAGTGATGGAGCGATGGACGTTCTTATTTTTGTTCAACCATATATGCCCACTTTATGGTAGAGACGGTCTCTAAATTGTCCTTACAAATCACCTTAAAGACGTACAATTCGATTGACACAACCAACTTTTTCAGTAGCTGAAATACCGCACTATTTTAGCAAACAGACGGAAAAGTAGGTCTATAGGTATCACATGCTATTTCTACACTGCCGACAACAAGCTTAACATGCTAGCGGAGATATCTTGTGTCACAACCATGTTGGCATGACGAGGCAGGTGAACGGAGACGATGAGAATAGGTAACGAAGAAGACGTAGAAGAAGGACGCAATCGCATGACATCACGAAACCGGGGTTTAATTTTTGAAGCACAGGACAGGGGAGACATCCGAGACGTTGGTGAACATGGAACATAACATCAAAGACCCGACGGCGAACAAAAATGAACAGGGCAGCTTTACACAATTGACACAGGTAAAAACGGATCCCGGACCGGAGTAACCCCTTTCGGACCGGATCATGACATCTTGTCTAGAACTTTGATTCCCGCTGTCATTCATAAGAATATCATCCTAGACCCAAACATGTAAGCTTCTTTGTCCACATTTAAAGATAAGTTTTTAGCTTAGTCTTTAACTATGTGGCATGCTAGCAGCCACCCTGTAAAGGTTAACAACAGCAATATGCAATATGTTTGGAGGGAGCATGGGCCAAAAAATTATTGCCGTTTAGGGGGCTTAAAATTGCTAGCTGCGCCACAGGAAACCAGTATCACTCAATTAGAGTTGGTGTTAAGTGGTATGTCCACTTGAGAGCTGTTCTGCCATTTCCTCTTTGTGATTTTCTTGAACCATTAGCAGTGGTATTACTCTGATTTGCACACATCTGCACGGTGTCTGAAAACTGATGAAACTGACATATAGGCCTTTAGGAAGAAATGGGCCTTTAGACATCCATCCAAAACCTCTAGTAGGTGTTGAGTTAATTTGAGTCGGTTGTTCCATCATAAGTTAATGCTGATAACTTTGTACAGATTTTTACCCCAGTTCAACCCTGAGAATAAATACTGCACTATAAATCTATTGATTTATTGCATCTATTTAGAAAATGTAGTAACTGAGGAGCTTTACTGCACACATGTTCCGAGTCCGTAGGTGATGAGGGTCTAACTGTAAACGCTATTTATCCTTCTTTAAGTCTTCTTGAGAACCTCCTGGTTCATTTGCTTGTACAACAGGTGTGTCTCGTACCGTCACGCTCCACAGCGACATTAGATGCTCTGCTCTTCTGAGCGCCATGTGGTGCTCACCATGACATTCTGATGAATTGTGGCATGGTGCCTTTTTCCCATCGTGCCCACTCTCCCAACATAAATAGGGGCCTACGTACTGATCCTTGCCTTTTATGGTGCAGACGACCGGGGCTCTGAGTGGGTAACACTCCACTTAGCGAAAGGCTTCAAATGTTGAATATGTCCAAAATAGCTGCTTTTCCATGGCTTCTGACGAGATCCAGTTGCTTTAAAACAAAGTCAAGTGTGGGCTTTTGAAGCTGAACATGCCATTGTTCAGATCCAGAAATTTAAGATGTAATTGTTGCTAGAAAGATATTTGTCATACTTAATGTTATCATATTTACCAGGGTAGAATGATGATCATCTATTTGTAAAGTTGGACAGTTTCCTTTTGGGAATAAATATGGACATTCATATCTTCACCTATTTAAACCTTGAAAAACTGTGTAGCGAAAACATTACATTCTGTTTACATTCTCCTTTCAGCAAAATGGATATCATGATAAATACAGTTACGAAAGAGAAAAGCTATAAATATCATATGTTCAGGCCACGTCAGGCTGACCTTGGGCTCAGACACTTTACTCATGATGTGGTCAAACCTGCGGTAATAATGTGACAGAATTCCATTAGCCTACTTGCCCGTGGAGTTTTGGATCTCCTTTAAACAGATTGTGTCAACCCTTCCCTCAAGAGCCTTCGTGCCTCTTGACTGTTGAATCTGTTATCTAAACTCCAAAATCCCTTAACAATTCTGTCCATTATCCATCTGTAAAATCCTTTCTTTCTGCCTCTTTTTTATTTCAGAGTTCTCTCATCCACTGCTGTCATCAACTGTACATTCGACTCACACCCCAGATCCCACTGTCTGTCAGGTAAGGCGACAATTCATTTTTACAGAATGTTCCTTGCAGGGCATTGCACAAATCTGTAGGAACATCCTAATTATTTAAATTTTATTATTTAAAAAAATGAGTTGCACAAATGGCCTCCATCAGCTTTAACCTCTCTGTTCATTTCATTGTGGAAATATGATATGCAAATGTAAATCGTATTCTCTTCTTTGAAGATGGGCTGAATTGGTGGTGCTTTAGCATTGGAGGGTCCTACCAGCTTCCGAATCTGTCCTGTGCCCTTGAAGATACATCACTGACCCTTTTGGGCTTATCCTCGTGAGAGGAACCCATATGCAATTTTTTAACCATACACTACACTCAGCTGTAATGTTTAACATGGTACACTCATCCTCTGCAGTCTGTCACGTATTTGCTGACACGGAATGAAGTGGTCATACCGAAGCTGATTACTGATTTTACTAATGCCGTTATTTTATTCACTTCTTTTTACATTAGTCTTGCACTTCCACAAAGATCATTTACTGGTCTCAAAAGGAACCGGAGATACATACAGACTGAGGTCAGATAACAGTATTAACAAACCTTTAACATTACTTCCGAAATTGGCCAACATTGTGGTAAATCCTTTTTAGGTTCTATTTTACGATTTCGAAGAACTAATTGAGCTGAAGGGAGACTGAAAGCAATCTGTGGTCTACCACATCCTGCAGATACGTTTCCATGGCCCAGTAACTTTCCACAGAAAGGAAGTGAAGTGGATGATGGAGAATTATACTTAAAACCATCCATATAGTCTATTTCATCAGTGTATATTCAACTGAAAACAACTGCTATGGTGATATTATTGTACAGTGAATTTCCTACTAAACATTTACAATGTACCACATGCTGCCTGATAAATTATTAGCATTTTGCACTTTTGTCAAATCGTCACAACTTTTTTAGCAGTTTTGACCTTCCTTCATTATGTGTCACTCAAACATCTGTTTTACTGCCATGTTATCAGACATGCAGACATGTGCGACATGAATGATGCTCATTCACCCTCAAAAATTTCTTCCAAGGATCATGCACAACGGTTTCCGAGTGTTCTGCATGAAAGTGAGGATAAACAATTGTTGCGTGTGCCTTTTCCTTATCATGGCTGCTGCGGCTACGCCGATATTCACTGGGAAGGTAAGGGTGTACTGACACTGCTGTGTAGCCTTGGAGAGGGACCACATGACATGACAGGCTAGTTCAAGGCTAGCCTTTACTGGCAAATCGCATGGTGCAGAACACGGCGTCATGATTTCGACGTCAGGGCCGACAACTTGGCAAAAAAAACACACACACACATCTGCTTCTCAGGAACTATTTATACTAGACACACCACTGCGCAACAACTGGCTGACGCCAACGTCACTCTCTCACTTCCCATTGCACTATTTTTTACCACATGCAACGGTGGAACACAATCGAAAGTGGTCAGTTGAAAAACATTTTTGCAGACCAGCTGAGACAAATGTCCCTGACTGAATTTCACTTATTTCATCCGTTTCACAGCAACCTTCCCAAGAAAAAAAAATTGTCGCAACTTTTCACTAAAGTTGACGCAAATTCCGGTATTTCAGGTTGCATGCATCGTGCTTTAATACATAAATATACTTTCAGTACAGGAACTAAAAACTAAAGCGCCGTTTTGTCAAATCTGAGATCACGACAGCACAGAATGCTTTGTACAGACACTCCTTTTCGGCTCTATTGATTCTCTCTGCATTGATCAGTTCACACTTAAACCAAGAGCCTCCTGTTTAACTATGAAATACAAAACAAAACATTTTACCCGTGTTTTTTACCCATTATAGACTTTCTCCAGTAGTTACATTGTGTAATATAGTGTTTACATTAGTGTAATAGTGGGATAGTGCTTCTCTGCCCAGCTTATTATGTATGATAAATGCTATACATTGCTTATTTGTCTGCATAACAAGCTCGCACTATTGTTATTTGTTGTTGCATTGTATTTTAATCATCCAATAGAGGTGGTACATTATGCCTAGGAGAAGGTTAAAATATGAATAAACAGTTGTTTTTGGTGAAGCTTAATGGTTTTCTGCTTGGGAGAAAGCCCCAGAGTAAAAGCCCCTCTATAAATACACTGGGATCCCATTCGGCCTGTAAAATGCTACCAGGAGACGTACATAAGTCATCCTGGCCTGATGCTGGTTAGAAGTGGCTATTACTGTCTGACGGTCCCTGGAATAGGGTTGCCATGGAGACGTGCGGTGTCAGAGCAGAGCAACATCTGTGTGGTGTTTGTTTGTTATGGAGGCTTTGAGCTCTGTAATAAGATTTTTTTTTTTTTTTTAAAAAGGGAGCCGGTGAGTAGAAAGAAAGGGACAGACCCCACCTAACTCCTGTCCACACTCCACCGTTATCTCTGTTAAAACACCTGTGAATTATTTATGCCATTCCATATTTTATTTTTATGATTATTGCTGCCTGTCCCTTGGCCCTGTTTGGTTTGTGAGACATAAACAACTGCTGATGTGTGATGTATTCAGTCCAAAAAATGCATAGGGATGCAACGATCTGAAGCTGATATCAGATATATCATCGCCCACAAGGGTTGTCATTTACACTGAGACTGATCCACGACACCAGTCTTTTTAGTTCAGTTCTATGTTGTTGGATTTACACACATAGTACCTCATCTCAATTCTAAAAATTCTTAAAAAAGTAGACGTATGACTGCACGTATGAACATGCATATGAGTTTTGTTGAAATGCAGAGGCAGCTGAATGGAGTTGAATGCAGTAAATGCAGCCATGCTTCACAGCAGGTTGAACGTTTCACAAGCCCTGGGTTTTTTGGGAATGTTTAACCCCCGTTCCCCTTTTCGGTCTTTCCTTCTGTATAAGGCAGTGTTCTATTTCTGTGGGCCTGGAAAAAAATGTACACTCGCACCCCTGGCTGCCTTATCTGCAGAGGTTACTGGGCTGAAGTCGTAATTTGGTGAAGCTCTGCTTTGTGCGTACTTATTTGGGCAGTGAGATAAATCTGAGGATTGCAGAGCTTTCCACCTTTCTCTCTTGCACACTCACACACACACAGACACTCACACACACTCACACAATCTCTGGCTCTCACTCAGTAAACACTCTGCCATGCAAAGCACCCCCCATCCAGAAAGCCCTTCACAAGTGATCACACTGGGGCCTGGAAGCAGGACTAACGCGATGGGCCAAATTTGTGATGGACCATCAGAGCTCCTGCTATTGTCAGCTGCCATTCACAGCCAGCGTCACATCTGAGAGATGATTAAGTCAGAGGATGTGCTGCCATTTGAATCAAGGCTGGGGACTCATCCCTCCTCACTGTGTGTTGTGACCATGTTTGGGCAAATGTAGACCCAGAGAACCTACGTCTGGAAGTGTGAAGTGGGGCAGAAGCAGGCAGAAAGCCGTCTTGTTTTGAGCGTTAAAAAGCAATGCAGTGGTGGTACAACGGTTATATATGTGGATCCCATGCATAATGAACGAAACTTTTCATATGACAGATATAGCTACATTTTATACATTTTGAGTGAGGTTTGAGTGAGTTAGTCCTGGTTTCCATCGATAAAGCAGGATTCATATAAATCGGGCTCAATCTTTCTGACTTTGTGGGTTGGCTGGTTAAGAGCCAAGGTCGTTGACCTCTATTAGTGGCACATTTGGCCTAAGACTTTGTGATCATATTATGATTGATTCATGTTTAATTTCAGTCTGAACAAAAACGGCCATGATTGTGAAAGATTCAACTCAGACAATAGGGACAAGAATTGTCAATGACCTTCTGAAACAATATTATCTCAATGCATATTTATTGCAATTCTGTACACACATAGAATAGACATACAGAAACAAATAGAAATATGTTTATTATTAATACATTTCTGCTGTTCTATGTTGTGTGAAAGAAGATAAGGAGGGTAGATAGCCAACGGGGCCTAAAATGAGTTGTTTATTTCAGAATCAGAACAGTGTTAATCGGCCAAGTATGTTAACACAGACAACAGGTTCTGGCCAACACAGTGAAAAACAATAAATTCAAGCAATAAAATCAACATACTATTAGGATCTTATTTACAGATGTGCACAAGATGCCAATGATAAACATGACATCAAAATATATATATGCAGTGCAATAACAACAGTACAGGTATGGAGTGTCAAGTATCAGCGGCAGGGAAGTAAGGATGCATTCACACTACTTGCTAGTAACAAAAACAGGGCATGCATGTCCTCACGTTAACACACAAGACACAGTAAAAGCATGAAAAGCATAATGACCGGAAGGGGGACAAGACACAGCGAGGATACATTTATGAAGGTGAAAAAAATGTGAAGTGATTGTCATTGTGATACACTGCAGCACAGCAGAACAAAATGTGTCTTCTGCATTTAACCATCACCCTTAGTGAGCAGTGAGCAGTCATAAAAGGCGCCCAGGGAGCAGTGTGTGGGGACGGTACCCTGATCAAGGACACCTCAGTAACACCTTTGCGGATCAGGGTTCGAACCAGCAAACTTCCCTTTACAGTAGTAACATTTTCAACAGCCAATGCATAACACCTTGTTGCTCTTATCTGGCATGACTATTAAGTTAAACCATTTTTTTTCAGTGACCCATTAAACTGGAACAATGACTAATAAGCTGCATCAAGTTATCACCTCTTATCGTGACCCAAAGGGTCATGAGAATCTCAGATATGATTAGTTTTACTTGAAGAAATGTGCTAGACGCTAAATAACTTCCTGGGTTCCAACCTGGCATGGTGATTGGCTGAGAGGAATGCTGCAAGCAATAATCTCTCTGATTGCTATAATTTATTCTGCCTTATTTAGACTGGTTATGGAGGCATAATTCTCAATTTATACAATGGATTAATTTACTGCGGTTTAAGGTCATTGTTACCCTCAGTACAAGTTGTGTTTGGTGATAATTGCAATGATTATTCTAAGCCAACTATTTATTTAATGATTAATTGTGCAGCCCTAACCTGAACAGTTGTTTTGTAGTAAAAATGTATTATGGGTGGTAACTAGTTAATTTGTATTTTGAACTGTGTCTTCATAGTGGAGTTTGTATTTCCTGACACAAACACAGCGTTTGTTCAGCAAAACCTGGCGGGCTGGTGTAGGCGATCTTTCCCTGGATAAGCGAGTTCAGTCTGTGCAAAGCTCACTAATGTGCTGCCATGTCCTGGAATGTCATTACTGGTCAAGAAAATCTCCTCTTGCCACACAGGGAGCAGATCATATGTCCAGATGCAGGCAGGAAACCCCGGCCTGATGGGTACATGCCGTCCGCTCACCCTCCTGCGGCCCACTATGCCAAGCTGGGAGGTGGGGCTTCCTCTTTGTCACGTCCACGGAGACTCCATGCATGCTTTCCTCTAGACAGTACAGACACACACTCACACCGAGGCAAGCCACTGCTTTAGGCTAAGATTAGGTCATGTGATTTGACATTCCTCTAGAACAACGAGGATGTTCTTATTTTTTGCTTAATGTGGGGACTGAGCTGACTGTTCATGTCCTTTTTATTACGAGAGCTTCTGATTTCGGGTTACATCATATGTGAGGGTGAGGAAAGAGGAATTTCCTAGAATTATCACTCTGAATTAAATCAACACATCCTCCTGTTACATGTTTACTGTCATATCTGCACCGGTCCCTGTCCGCCTCCGGCTAAAAGTTTACCGTTGGTTGCTGTGCCCACCCCGCTCTAAGCCCAGAATACGGCACGGGCACATGACACGAGTTAAACATCGACCGTTCGTGTGCTTCCGCTATTCCTAGAGTTCCTCGCTTGCCACTCAAGGCCATAAAACTGGTCAAGCATACCTCCACAACGCCAGAGCCGCGGCAGCCGCCCTCCCCTGCCGGTTAACAGCCCGGATCTTCATCCTTGTAAAACACCGCCTGTTTACACTGGATAACTGTCCCGGCTCCTCCCAGCTTTGGGGAGCTCTGATGAACGAGTTAAATGGAAGTCAGTCACACAAGGCCATTGTTTGCGGCAAAACGTTAAAGCAGATAATGGCATTTTCATGCAAAGCAAACTGGTTTCACTGTGGATATGTCCCACAGTTGTGGTTGCAGTTTGCTCAGTTAATGGCCACTTGAGTTGGTCAAAGGCTGCTTTATGACACTGATGGCTGTAGCAAGCGATTGTTTGAATGATGAAGGGTACCACTGACCATAATGTAACATAATACAAAAACGCATGTCAATTTCATGGTTTATACCAACAACATACTCATTCATTGAGTTATATATATGATATCTGGATTGATACTGTGTGCATTTCCTCTGCATTGCATTCACACTGACTTCAGCATTCGGATTGTTGAATTGTTGCTTTTTTTCTGTAGCGTAATATTTATGCACGTAAACATCATATCATGATTTTAGAGTTTGAATTGGGAGAGCCCTTATTTTCCACTGTTCACCAGGACCTCCCGCGTCACATTCATATGCATACACATGTTAGTGACATCGCAGTCAATTACAGAGTTACTGTGAAAAATAGCACAACACATCATAGCACAAAGCTAGTTTTGCCAAAACGAATTGCACTCTATGCAACATGCTGCCAGACAGTGATATCCTGTAAATTGCCGTGTAGTGCTGATAGAAACAATCAAATTTCGTAATGATTGATCAATTCCAGGCTGTCATTGCACTCATGATATTTGAATTGATTACAATACAATATTTTATAAAAAAAAAAACACCCTACAATTGATCACAAAGTTATTCTGTTCTTCAGTCACAATAGTGATTTTGAAACAGACATTTTTGCTGTAACATTTAATACATTTTATATAATGTTCACAAAATGTTCACATTCAGTGGTGTGGATTCCTCCCAGTTTATTGGCCAATGTTAACATTTATTAAAACCATGAAACAAAACATTCATAAAATATGATAAATGTTCTGTTCTTTTAAGGGCAGTTTTATAAAAAAAAAAAAACAGATATAGACTGTAAACAGTATTTAGGTTAATTCTGTTTATGGCTAGGCCTCTTTACATTAAATGTAATTGTGCCTCATTTCTTAGCAATAAAGCTCCGCTTCCTATTTAATTGAGAATAATGCTGCCTCGGCAGAATATGTTCATCTCAACCATGCAGTTTGGTTGAGCAGTTGCCAGTTGAAAAGGTAAATAAGTTTGGAGATGCCGGAGGCGCACTATTGTTTGATGCAGTCGCACATGCGTCTGGCAGCAAGCCTGTCTGCTCCCTCATGCATAGTGAAGTGTGGAGCCAGTGCGGTGGGCTTTTGTTGACTCCGCCGCTGTGGGCCATGGCGACAGCAATGCATCGGGCTTCCTCGTAGACGTCTGAACCTTGAGCTGAAACTATTTTTTTTATTTGTCTGTGTGTTTTTTTTTCTTCTTCTTCATTATCACCTGTTGACAGACCCCTGTTCCTGAGCTCTCACTGTTGCTGCCGGTTTCAGATCCACTGTGAAGTCATTCTTGCGGTTAATTGTTCCATAACGTGAGTACTGCATCTTGTGCCTTGTAAGGACTAGACATAAAACGAGCTGAGCCATGACATGTCTGTAATTAAAATGGGTTATGACTTTTTGAGTCATTTAGTAGTGTAATTGGCTGTGATATATGCACCGGGTTTCGAGTAATGCAATCGCAGTTCTTCAGACTCACTCCCATCTGGAGGGAGCCCAGGGTGGTGATGTAATTCGGTTGTTTTGCTTTTGAATACCAGTGGATATGAAAAGTCTGCACTTACTGAAATGTCTGGGTTTTGTGATTTTTGCATATATCACAGTTTTGGTTGGCAGATGTAATCAGCAGATTATGATGGACACTTTTAGTAAAGATCAGTTTAAATTAAGAGGTTTAAGTTAAGTGAAGTGAAAGTGAAGTGATTGTCATTGTGCTGCACAGCACAGAACACGGTGCACACAATGAAATGTGTCCCCTGCTTTTAACCATCACCCTTGGTGAGCAGTGGGCAACCATGACAGGCACCCGGGGAGAAGTGTGTGGGGACGGTGCTTTGCTCAGTGGCACCTCAGTGGCACCTTGAACTTCAGGATTCGAACCGACAACCTTCTGATTACGGGGCCACTTCCTTAACCGCTAGGCCACCACTGCCATGTAAAATGAATTTAATAGGACTTAACACAGTTTCCATGTTGCATGAAGTACGTGTTCTGAAGTAAATACAACACACAAACTAAGAATGTTCTGGTTGCTAGTTAGTTGTATTAATTTCAGGTCAGAATCATGTCCAAAGTTTTCTCATCATCCCTTCATATACTTCAGCCTATAAGACTACTGTCATCTGTTTTGAAAGCAGATCGCTTTATTTAATGATGTGGCACAACCAGTAATATCTTCAATTTTTTGGTACTAAGCTTGTAACAAAAATGTTTTTCTTTTTGCGGTGTGTCATAGGGTAAATATATAAAATAAAATGAAAAATAATAAGAAAAAACAGAAAGCATAGCACACTGTGCACATAATTGTAAATTTCCCACTTGTACGACTAACATAGGATCATCTTATCTTATCTTATCTTACAACGAAATGTGTCCTTTGCATCTTACCCATCACCATTTTGTGAGCTGTGGTAAGACGTCTAGAAAAGCAGTGTGTGGGGACGGTACCTGGCCAAGGGGACCTCAGTGGCAAATTGACGGTTTGGGATTTTAACCTGCAGCCTTTTGGTTACGAGTCCACTTCCTTACCCGCTAGGCTCCAACTGTCTTGCTGCCAACTCACCTTTATTGACAGGTAAGTTGATCTGAAAAAATCTGAGGTGTCGCTAATGCCCTACAAACTGAAAACTGGGCACTGAGTCAGTCCAGTCCACCGCAAGACACACACACACACACACACACCATTCACTCACACCTATGGACAATTCAGAGCCCTAGTATGTATGACTGTGGATGGCGGGAAGAACCTGAAAGAAACCCACGGCAACATGCAGAGAGCATGAAGAATTTCACACTCGCAGGGTTCTAGCTTGGACTCAATTTACAGGGAACAACCTTGGAGGCGTGAGGCCACATCACCACACCACCATGCAAAATATAATAAAAACATTAAAAATATGTAAACATTAGTATGTTGAGGTATAGTTAGGGAAAGTAAGAGGATTTGCAGAATTAAACTTCGATAGTCTGGGTTCAAGCAGTAATACGTAATGTATAAGTGTCACGGCCAACAAACCGCCTCCTGCCCCCCAGATGGAGCAAGATCAGTCAGGTAGACAGCGACCCGGAAGCGGAAGTGAGGGGGGTCAGTGTCCAGTATAAAAGTCAGGCGGCCAGGTGGGATGCTGCAACTATAATATCTGCAGCTGCCCCACCTTCCTGCCACCCAGAGCCAAGCAACAGCTTCCGTCTGTGCCACATCCGACCCATTCTCCCACACCATCCTCAAACCAGCCGTCTTACTTGCCCCTTGTACCCCAGCATCCTCCCCTCACCTCCTTTCCCGCCGCTTCACACGGAGCCAGAGTTCCCCTCCCGCCACACTGCGGCGCGTCCTCTGTCCCACTCCCATGCCTACTTCCATCAGGCCAAGCGGCTCCGGTCCTCCTCCCAAGCTCCTCCGCGATTAATTCCTCCGCTCCAAGCATGTCTGCGAGTGTGGCCCCAAATCGCGCGATGACAATAAGATGATGAAATGGGATCAGATAGTAAACATTTTTACATTGTAGCACGCAGAGGTAGAGTAGCTTACTCTTTCCAAATACCTCAATGTGTTGTTAATGTAATGTTGGGCCGCCCAGCCAGGACTTTCTAATTCACATGCAGTCATTCATAAACACAAAGACGATCTGCTGAGATGCTAGCGAATGCACTAATAGAGAATTATTTTGCCCAATCTTAATTTTTCCACACATTCACAAATGGAGTCATTCGGTGATTTCTTGCTGTAGCTTGGAGAGTCTCTTAAGTTGTGCATTTCCCAGTCATATATCCTAGATATCATTGCACAGCCGTTCAGTTAGTCAGCCCGTCATTAAGTTTAGCTCAATTATGAAGCTGGGGACCACTGGGTATTATCCTACCTGCCAGTAACAGGGGACGGCGCTATAATTATCTCATTGGCAGCGCTCTCCACTCACATTTCCGAGGCACTCGGCACTCTTCATGTGTGGCCAGGAACGTGTCTCCTCAGCTACAGCTGCTCGACCTACGGTGCCAATCTGCTTCCTGCTCTCAACGGGTCCTTTTCATTATCTGTGGAGGGCCTACTTGGTGCGCACGCTCATTGACCACTTCATTAGGGACACCTTCCATATTCACACACATTCAAGATCAACTGTTACTGGCAGCAGGTCATCTGTTGGTGTGTACAGTTAGTCCACTGCCCTGTACATGAGCACACATCACACATTTGTTTATTTGTTGCGGCACCTAAATTACGACCTAACCAAAGAACTGCCTAACGGAAAAAAAAAAGTTTCTTTGGTTAGGCAGCTACAGACGGTAGTATTCACAAAAGTGTTTTGGAGATTTTTTTAATTTCCAAAGTGGGAAGTAGGATCTTACAAGCACTTGCAGATATCCTCTGTGTTCCTAGATTGGGCATGTTTTGCTCATCAGAAAAAGGTGTCGATGAACCAATTTCTCATATAGGTATGCTAATGTTGAATACATATCAGCAGTTAAATGCATATCGCATAGTCTTCAAACGCTTGAAACAATCTAATATCTGGCAACACTGCCGCCAATTACAGTGTCGATGAAGTCATTGTCCCCTTGTGCCATGTGACTACTGCACGTGTGAAATGAAATAGTGTGCATCATCTAACAGGGCAAGCTAACACTGCATCGCATACCACACTACACAATAGAGTGGCAAATCAGAATGATAGGCTGCACAGCTCATTTTCATACTTTAAACTGATCTTCACTGTACACCAATGCATGCTGTATTCTTCCCACATAATTATAAAATAATCACGCAAAATGCATTTATATACATATTCCATTTGTGCTTTTCAGAACACTGTATTCAGAACACCATAGGTGTTCCTAATAAAGTGCTTCTGTATTTTGCATCAACGTCTGTGCAATAATTGACACTGCTGTAATTAATGATAATAAGCACCACATGCAGTATCAGACAGAAGGCTATGGGCTTGTAAACAAACAAAATGTGGTCAAATAAAAGCAAATATGAGGTAACGTAGAATATGTTAGAAATATGTTGAATTGTAGAATATAAATAGAAAATATATGCATGAGGTAATACAGCAATAGATATAATAAAATGTGTTATTATCATGAGTTTGAGCCACGTGTATCCCAGTTTTTTTTTCTTCTTGGAATGCTATGTTCTGACCCTGCCCGGATCTACAGGAAGCCACTATCTGAGCTCCCAATGGGGCAGCGCAGATGGTAACGGCAGCACATTTTAAAGGCCGCTCTGTAGTCACTCAATATCTCCCCAGTGTCCTCGCAAGACCCCTGGCAGGAGAAAATAGCGAACTGATTCTACAGGGGTCTCCGAAAGGAAGCATCCTCCGAGAGATACGCTAAATGAAAAAGTATTGACTGTGTACGCAGCACCAACTTCCTCTGAGCTTAGCAGCACTGAGACACGGCACATTTTTTAAAATGAATTTATTTCAAACAGAACTCTCGGTGCCATGGCTGTTTTTTGCTTTTATAACTCAGGCTTCGACTGACAGGGCGCTGATTGATGGCGCGCTTGCTGGTTAACGCTCCAGCCTGCCTGTTCTGGCCACTCTGGGGGGTTGTGGTGGGGGAGTCTGCTGAAGGGTACGTGAGCAGGAGCCTGTATGGGTTTTTGCTTAGATGTGGCTTAGTGGTGTACAAACAGTTTTTTTTTTTGTTGTTAACTTAAAGTCCGTGTCTCAGGAGAGCGCCACTGTAATCCTTTTATCGCTCCTCTCTGATCCAGGACAGCCAAAGGGACTTGACCACGTCAGAGCTCTCCTCCACCTGATGCATACATGGTGCACGTGAGAAGGTTTTCATTTAAATCCCGCAACTGACCATCTCTCTTTCATCAGACTGCCACTGTCGCTCCCTCTAAATGGCCAGCCTGCAGATCAAAACAGCAGCACCCTCCCGTCCCCCACTCTTGTCCACTCATATTGTGGCTCTCCAACCTGATCACATCACAGGCGCCAAGTTATAGCCCCTGGTGTCTACACAGCCATGGTTACAATGACGCATTTCCTGTACCTGCGGTTGGAATCAGGCATTGATTTTTACCATTGATTTGTTGGGTCGAAATCATTTAACCAGTGTTCATACAAGATATAAACAATAACCAGAGTCCAAATAAGCATACATTCAAGACATTTAATAGATGTAGGGAGCGATATGTAATTAAATATTCGCAGATTCCACAGGAGGTGAGATAGCAGGGCATTCTCATAAATCTAATCTAATAATTATTTCACACCTCAATTATCTGTTTCAGATGCATCTTTTCAAAATCGTACGCTCTGCACAGGCAGTAGTAGTCAGTGGGCTAAAGCCATTCAGAATTATTCTGCCATGTGATTTTATTGTTTTACTGATATCAAAAGGTATTTCTGTCAAATGGTCAGTCAAAACTGTAATTCTTGCTGGTTGGTTGGGCTATTCTCATTATGACCAGAATAAAAGCCACATAAAAAATATGCACAGTTATTTGAAATTTTTTTGTATTTGGAAATGATCCAGGTCATCAGATCCTGACCATGAGTCCATGCAATGCAATCTACCAATGTAATAATAAAAAAAAAATATATATATATTTTTTTATTATTATAGAAGGTTCACTATTTTTCTCTACTCTTCCTGTACATAAAGGCACACAAACCACAGAGCCCATAGGGTCAGCCTGGATTTATTCACATGACCACTTCACTTCCCAGGCCTCCTTCTGGCCCCACAGCATCATCCACTGATGTTCCTCTGGAGAATCACCTTTTGCCTTCCTGTCCTCCCATCAGTGACTCACGCTGTCTTTAATCAGCACGATGAAGGGAGAGGGAAAAAAGCGATTTCCCAGGAGCCTCTCTCAGCAGCCCCTCTCTTTTGTTGCCTGCAGGTCTGCAAGCAGCCATGACGAAGTTGTACGAGTTCAACTGGCAGCGGAACGTTCCGGAGTTCCTGCAGGAGGGGGCAACGTTTGACAAATTTGATGAGGTAAGCCCCGCCTTGGCCCTGTGGTTACGTGTCACAATAATTTTGAGATATATGAGACATCAGCTTGGCTGGGTGGTCTGGTTTTTGCTGTTGTGTGATACTACCAAACCATCACATAACTGATGTCCCTACAGACTTTGTAGTCCCATGTGCATTACCATAAACTGGCCTTGCTGAGAATTTTATGGCCTATTACTTACTCTTTTAGTGTGAGTGGAGCAACAATCACCAAATTCATCTTCTGCACTATACTGCATTAAAACAAGGGCTGGTGACAAGCCCTTCCTTTGGCCATTTCTCAGAGCTCCTTCCACCCTCTCAAAATTTTATTACATTAGAAATACTTAAAACAAATGTAAGTGGCTGCTTTTTGGAGTGGATTGTAAGTGCAATTTAATGGGTGTGAAAGCTTATATAGGAGTTTAAAACAAAATAACCTTCCCCTTGACTTTATCACAGCAAACTCACACAAATTCCCTGCATCAGTTCCAAAATTGTTTGGAACTAACTTGTGTTGAAACTAGGGCTGGCAGATGTGTTTTTTTTAAATACATTTTTGCCATTGCTCCTGAGAAAGTATTCTGGATGACCTGTTTATTTTCTTTTGAATGCTACCTCTGACATTATTTTGCACCTATTTTATTCTTACAGTTACTTTATTCTTACTTACTTTATTATATTAATGTTTTTTTTTCTATCTGATATGTAAATTAAAATGTATAAATTGTACACATTAATGCGGAAATAATTGAGAATCGAATCAAATCAAAATGAATCATTAGATAAATCAATGCATCATAAAAACACATCTTGTTCTATCTATCTATCTATCTATCTATCTATCTATCTATCTATCTATCTATCTATCTATCTATCTATCTATCTATCTATCTATCTATCTATCTATCTATCTATCTATCTAGATGTGCTGTTTTCTAAATAGATAGATAGATAGATAGATAGATAGATACACCCACCCAAGCCTCCTCTCTTTTCACTGCATTTCCCCTGCGATAACTCAATCAGGCCACTCAAGTGGGCTGAGATGGAAATGGGTGTGGCCAGCGTGCTTGACGGGGACATGAAGCTGGGTAAACATCCAACATCAGATATACATCAGAGAGAGGCTGGGCAGGGTTCAGCCGCATCCCTCTGATTTGGGCATATTTTTATCAGTGTGTGTGATAAAAATGGGGGGGGAGTTGGAGCGCTGCATCAAAGGGCAGTTTCATGAAGGTCTAAAGCTGGGTCCACTGGGGGGGGCTTGTCCCTGTGAATTTTACTAATGTGGCCCCTTTATTAGAGACATATCAGCTGACAGCCATTAAATTAGGTAATGGGCTGATGATTAACAAGTGCAAGTGTAACATAGGCATACCTAATAAAGTGTCCAATGTTTCTAATAAAGGGGGGGTGATATTACTTTTATCTGCCAACAACTGATTGATTTAATGAGGAAGGATCTCTGATGAACTGAAAATAACTTGATAGCCAACAAAACATCTCCCCCACCAGCTCGATGATAAGGGTATTTGTCAGGAGTTGCGGAATAATGAATCTTGTTAATCGAATTTCCCTGCTGGGGACGAGCCTTTTAATTAACGTCGTTGGTGCGTTGCCCAGGAACACTAATGTAAATAAGCTTTCTCAAGGAGACTGAAGCCCCCAAAGCAGATGGGCAGGTGCCAGGACGGAGCCAGCAGGTTGCCGTGACTCTGACCTGGACAATGTTAGAAGCCGAGTGCAACATGCTCATTGTCTGCAACCCCCCCTCCAAAACCAGAATACACATCCTGTCTCCTTTATTCTTTTTTATTTGTGGCTGCTGTGGGGTCCACGCACTCACTTTCATCTTCTTTCATGTGCCGTGTTCATCAGGAGAACATTCACTTCCGAGCTCCTGTACTGGATGTCCCTAATGGGAATACTAGTGAGTGGTATAAGGGGAACAGGGGAAATGAAGGATTGGGATATTATATAATAGACCTGTAATGAGAAACACCGTGTTCTGATGCTGAAAGACCTTAAAGCCCCCTTGACCTCAGGTTACATTGGTGATGCAGACTTCTTTATTCCTTCAAGAAAAATATGTCTTCATTATATTTGTTAACTCTGTCAGTCTGAATAGGTCAAGAAGTTATCTTCCCTTACATCTGACTGACATTATGAGCAATTTTAGCTCTAAGTGAAGTTGATTCCATAAGGTATTGCCTACACTATGAGATAATATGTACATTATATTATAACTCCTAACATTTTGAACCATTGTGAAAATATGACCATGGATTTAGGAGAGCACCACCTTTTCATCCCTCTTTTGAGGGAGGAATAAATGGCAATTTTCTTAGTTCAAATACACATTTGTGCTTATGTGTACTTATGTAATATGTTATCTTTATATGCATTTGTCATATGCATCTGTGTTATGCCACTCGGTTGGGGTAGATGGGGAGGCACACACAAATGAAGAGGGAGGTCTGAGAAATTGACATTAGTATATTAGAACTGATTAGACACATGGGGTCATGACCTTTTATTTTGTCTGCCGCATTGCTAAATTTGACTGAGTTGGTTGCAGTGTGCCAAATTAGAAACACATTCTGACTGGTTTTCCATGAAAAAAGAAACCTTGGCCAGGGCTTCAGGTCAGACTCTCTCTTAGGTCGCCAGGTCAACCCAACATTTGTGTTTAAAGTGTATTTACTTGTGCAGGGTCCAGCATGGTCAAATGCGTTTTTTCACAGCTGTATGTTTGTAGGGCACCACACTCGTCCTCGTCGGGTTTACAGAAAGCAGGGAAAATACCCCCCTAGGCACACTGATCCTGGCTCAGTGAAACAAACTGTGCTGTCTGCTCCAGTCTTTCTCCCCAAAGTGCCCACACAGTGCACACAAGAATTGCCAGGGAGAAACTATTCTTTTTCTTTTCTCTCTCTCTCTCTCTCTCTCTCTCTCTCTCTCTCTCTCTCTCTCTCTCACGCACACACACTCACACACACTCACACACAAACACACACATACTTTATTTACCTTACAGTCCAATCAGCTGAACAATTAAGTTTGCGCACCGGTTTTTGGTAGGCACTCCACTCTCCTGTTTCTAATAAAGAAAATGTACATTTGTTATATATTAAACATTTTCGACAAATTTACGTAAAATCACTACTGATCTGTGCTGCTAAATTAGTAATATTACTATAACCAATAGTTTACTGTTGTGTGAACGGTATTTTTACCTGCATGTTCACATAAACTTAACATTTTTTTCCAAAAAATTAAAACCTTAGATTTATGGAGTGTTTCTCAAAAACATTGTAGCTCAAGTATTGTGTTCTTTGAAAGTGCTCATAGATTTATATTTAATGCAGATTAGTCACACCTAATGCTACATATTGCAAACACACACACACCATCCATGGTGGGAATGATGGTGGACTGGCATGGACATGGCATGAATAGATTTATACACACTATCACAGGTGAGATTGATGAGGGCAAACATGAAGCTCTGGTCTATAAAACACAGATCCTGAACCAGGTAGCCAAAGGCATTGCCTTATTTTCCACATTGGCTGCCCTTGGAATTTGTAATATTTAACATTGGTAGCATTTTTGACGTCTCCCTACCTGAAAATCAGCATAAAAGGCATAAAAACCACATTGAAACAATTAAGAAACTAGATACATGACCAGTTTTCCACACACTTTTTGCATCATGCCTTGCCACTTTGGCCCAATTTGAGTATTACCAGTTGGTGAGAAATATGTCTTCCATGGACACTCTCCCGGTCTGACCTGATTCTGAATGTTGTCCCAAATTCATTTGTGAAAAACAGTTTTTAGTTGTTTTGGGTTCTAAAACCAGGGTCTCAGTGACCTCTGCCCCTACAACACACACACACACCACAAACTCCCTAGACAAGCCCTCTATGTGTAAATGCGCACCCATAGCCGCATCAGCACTGTGTCTATAATTAGTCATGGCTGCTGTGCTCATTTAATTCTTCCGTTGTTTATGGACAGTTTTTTTTTTATATCGAGCCATTTGGCAGGCAGATTGTGACAACACTGATACCAGTTGTCCACACATAAAAGTTTGCCTCGGTCTCTAGGGTACCCGTCACTGGTACCAAGCTGCTGTTTGCATTTGTGACGCTCTCGTTTATCTGTGTTTGTGTTCACGCTTGCTGCTTTGGCCCTGCACGCTCTGTGTGTGCGTGTGTGTGTATGTGCAAGGTCAGAATCAATTTTAGTAAATGAGGGACATCCATTTTTAACCAACTGCAAATAAAGCTAAACCAGACAATTCCGTATTGTCACTATGGCAAGGCCAGTACTTTATTCATTGTACTGGGTGATGTGACCAAATTGTTCCCCTGATTTGCAGGACCCCTTTGTGTTCGAGCCCAGCTGCATGTTTAAAGTGGACGAGTTTGGCTTCTTCATCACATGGAAAAGTGAGGGAAAGGTGGGTATGGCTGATTGTGGGTATGGCTGGCAAAAAGTGACAAAAGGTGAGGCTTCATTCATAATAAAGTATAAAATGCTAATTAATTGAGCAAATTGTGGGTGTGCAGTTCTGTAACTGCTTTCATCAAAAGCTGCAAAATAGAATTTACAATTCCAAATGAATATTATTTTGCTGATTATAAGATTTTAGAAATATTACATTTAATTTTACATTTTAGAGCCCAACAGAATTGCTAAAGTGAATTGCCATTTAAGCTAAAGACAAACTTGCAATCATTCACAAATGACCTAAAATAGTAGTTGTGGCATCTGAATAAAAAGTACAAAAAAAAAAAAATCCCAGCTACGCCCCCCAGTGTACACATGATACACCTAATATATTCTGGACACCTGAGTGGGTTTTAGTGAAATGCTCTAAATATACTTGCAGGGTTATGTTTAGAGCATTATTATATGAGCTCGCTGAGGCCTCAAGGTCACAAGCCAGGCTCAGGTTTCAGTTTATAAGGGTCTCATTGAGAGCAAGTTCCCTCATTTCCAGATATCCAAAAAATATATGACACTGCTCTCTGTGCTGTTTTATTTCTGTACTAGATTCAGCCATAATGACAAATTGCATTATTTTGGGTTTGAATAAATGTACCCGTTCAAAAATGACACCACTTGTTCTGCCACGCCTGCGATTTCTCTTATTGTAACAGGATCTAGCTGGAGGCTAATCCAGTTGGCCTCTCCCTGCTGCCATGGCCTGTTTCACATGATGCGAGATCATTCATTTTTTGTTGCAGGAGGGGCAGGTGCTTGAATGTTCCTTCATCAACAGCATCCGGACAGGAGTGGTTCCAAAGGTAAGAGCCTGAGTATGAACCCAGAATACAGTTCTTCTCTCTAAAGACCACTTTTCCCTTTATTGATGTCTGTGATGCTCGGACTGATTTACATTAAGGCAAAAAGCATCAAGCATTTACTATGCTTCATTAATCATGTGACTCATATAAAGTTAATTAAATGTGGAAAACCATTAGGCAATAATAGATGGGGGTGGGTGTGCTGCACTCTTCCATTACGACAATGGTGACTGCATTGCACAGAATAGCAGAACATGCACTCTTCTGATAATAAAGACATTAAACAATGAAAAATTGTTCATCTCCAATAAGAGGTTGCTAAGCAACTTCATTCAGTCAGGAAGGCAGCGAATACTGTGTCACTGTATGTGATGTATCAGCGTTCCTTGGACACCTTTTAACCAATCACAATTTGAGATTGGTAAAAATTGGTGCAAAACTAATAATCATATGCTTGGAATGTGCAGATCTGTTATATGGAATTAAATTGTTTCTAAATATTAAAAAAATGTAGGGCTTGATTTTTATGATGCAATTTTGCATTTGAGACATATTCGCTTTTGTCTTATCAAGAATGTCTTTACAGAAATGTAGAGAAAGAAGCTGATAAAAACAAGATGGGACTGCTTGATATTCATCTACTATCTCCCAGACATTTTAATTGGTGTGTAATTATTTCTGACACCCAGAAAATGAGCATTAATAATGTGTTTATGGATCTGTAACAGTAATTGACAGCTCTCACACACCCTGCATTTACAGCTTGGACATGCTGTCAATACGTCACAATGAAACTGGAGCACAACATCTAGATTACATCATTGTTTTATCTCACAAATGTCCAAAAACACACACAACGCAGCTAAAATCTACCTGATAATTATTTTACTGCTGCCTTACTAGCTATTCTCAAGATGAAGATATATGTGCACACATTTACCAATCTGGCAACACAGGGTGCAGAGTTTTTAGTTTTCTATTTAACATAATCTCTGTTATAGTAATCTCTGACCATTCCATCTATCAAACCAAATATAGACAGATTATCTTCACTTTTACGCAAGAATTGCTTTTGGGAGGCTGGTGTGTGACATTCATGAACACTCCCAATGCAGTGTCTTCTTTAGCACCTTCAAAATATGTAGTCTCTACATGCACATGATGAAAATATTTTAAACATTATTGTCCTTCTTAAATGTATCTTTTTTTGGGGGGGGGGGGGGTGATTGGATGGATGGGCAGATGGGCACCACGTGACATTGTCCTTCGCTTTGGCTGCCAATAGTCTTAACACTAAATTCCTCATTTCCTTTAAAACCGGCATATCGACTCATCTCAGTCAGGCCCGCAGCCTCACATTTTTGTAGCATCTTGCCTGTTGTGTAAGACCCAAGGACCCCAGCTGCTATAGGACTGGCCAAGAGGATGCCTGTTTTTATAATATAACAGCAACAAGACAGACTGATCTGTTGTTGTCGGTTTTTTTTTTTTTTGCTGGTGCAGTTCTGTATGTTGTCTGTCCGTATGTCTGTCTGGACACCAGGTGCTGTTTGCATTGTGAACAGAAAGGAAGGGGGGGGGTTTAATGTATATTTTTGTGCCTCTCTGCCCCAAACAACAAACAGTGAGAACAAAGGCAGAGCAGGCATCTTTTTTCCTTCAGCGCCTCCGGATAAAGTGCACAGCTGAGGTCGATTGTGCGCCTAACTCAATTACACAATTACAGAGAGAGCTATTTCTGTTCATTCCGAACGCAACAGGGAACCTGCGCTGCCATCAGAAATCAAACATTTTGTCTGGTTTTTGCCCATCCAGATAGTGATAGAGAGTTCTGCCTATGAGCTCGTCTTTACAGATCAAACTATATGAATGAAATAAATGTTGAGGGAGACAAACATAAACATGATGCACATGATTTCCTCTGTTCTCAATACCAGGACCCCAAAATCCTGTCATCCCTGGAAGCGGCTGGCAAGGCCGAGGCCGACCTGGATGGCTGCATCATCTGCATTTGCAGTGGGGCAGACCTGGTCAACCTGAGCTTTATGTACATGGTGGCAGACAGCAGTGACACAGCCAAGGTAGGGCTGCCATCCTCGTTTTTACACTGCAGTGGCACGATGTCGAGCACGACAAAGCTGACAATATGTCAACGCCCTGTTCTTTACTGTAATTATGTGGCTACCTGTGTTTAACAAGCAAATATTAACAAATGCCGCTAAAAACACAAAATAATGACCTGGCATAGTCAAAACACATAACATATTCTGCATGAAGTCAAGTTCCAGGCCGTTAGAGTGTGTTATTAATATTTAGTAGTTTATTGTTATATTCTATTAACATTAAATAGGAATTCAAGCCAATTAGCAAGGAAAAAAATTCTATTCATTTTACATTTTCGGCATTTATCAGACATCCTTACTCAGTACGACTTACAGTCAGACAGTCCACCCCTGGAGACACTCAGGGTTAAGTGTCTTGCTCAGGTACACAATGGTAGTAAGCGAGGTGTGAGCCTGTTAATTATATGAGGCATACATGGATTGTAAAGATGTTCAGTTGCCAGTTATTATTATTGTTTTATTATATATGCTATATAAGATTAATGCTCTGACAGAATTCTGATTGGCTAATGGGGGTAGTAACCATATTAGTAACCATGGTAATATCCTGCAAGAGCAAGTCTAAGTTTAGAACAACTCTAGGTTTAGTACAGTGTATTTCCTTTCATTAGTAAGTCAGTAGGCACTGCTTAAACAATGCTTTGCATGAGGCCAGCCGTGGTTTCACATTTCTTTTGGGGATCAGGACAGATGGCTCTATAAATTGAGTATTTTCAGACTCCAGAAAAGCTGGCTGAAAAGGAGGAGTGGGTTGAATTGGCAGGGCTAGTGGGGAAATTGAGTTTGGATCATTGTACAGAGTCTTGCATGTGCAGAGTGGTGGGGAGAGCAGAAGTCCAATGCACCCTTCTCCATGACTGCGTGAAGATGTGGCAGAGCTCCCTCTGCCGGATCCTCAAGCAACGTCAGGAGGAACCTGAAGAACTGTTATCATGCCCCTGCTGAAGCATTTTCTTTAAGTTGGTCACATGAGAATAAGATGCTGTTGCTCTCCTATTGAATGGGTCATTCAGGTGCAGATCAGAACAGTCGGCTGAGATCTGATGCAGCAATCTGTGTTATTATGTATGGATTATTTATGGATGGAACACAGGTCATCCAGTTCTGCATGCATTGTAAGAACTGTCAATAGTATACAGCATGTCTGTACAGTACTACTACTGTACTTATTGCTCATACTGTACACAGTTGGCAATTTATATTGATATTTATACAGCTCCATATATACAATGTCTTCCACTAGTACTAGCATTACATTGACTTTTCATTTAAACCAATTTATGCAAAAAGAAACACATCTTTAATGGTACTTAGTGCAGCTCATTATTACTTCCTCTGTGTCTCTGCTGGCACGCATTTTATACACTCCTATATACACTTTGCATTGCCCAAAAGATACCCAGCCTAAGATCTAAGGAGTTTATGTCCCGGGAGGAACATCTGCTAAACACTTCCCTGCATGAATTCACTTCCCCATCTGGCCCTCGAGTATGGGGTGTCCCGTTTCAGGTCCTTTCCTTAATTTCCTCATTATTTTCCAGAAATGGGCAGAGGGCTTGAGGTCGGTGATTCACAACTTCAAGGCGAATAACGTGTGTCCGATGACCTGCCTGAAGAAGCAGTAAGTACACACGCCTCACCAGGCCTGCCACAGAAAGGGGTCATGACCCCTGGCGAGACAGATAGCATGGGTTGGAAGTACATTAGCAGCGTACGAAGTGTTTAGTCTGCCTTTGCAAGTGCCCATGTAAACAGTGCAGGGTTCTGATTGGCTGACTCTGAAGTGGGGGCTTTTTTGTAAATGTAGCCAGTGTCAAAAGCAATAATCTGGTCATGCCCATGCTTCCAGAACATTCCTATCTTATTTCCATTATCTGCTTGGAAAATACCTTTGGGCCATTAAAAGGGATCGGATTCTGAACAGTAAGATTTGTTAATGTTTGTAACAGATTCCTTCCGTATGGATTTTGAAATGTGTTATGAACTGATCTAACCGACAAAATTGAACTAAAAATGCTTGCAATGCATTTATATAAGTTGAAAAGGGAGTTGGAAAATGGTGGCTCTTGAATTTCTATTTTGTTTGAACTGGTTGGTTGACCTAGCAGATAAGGAAGCGGACCTGTAACTCGAAGGTTGCCGGATCAAATCCGGAACCACCAAGGTACCGTCCCCACCCACTGCTCCCCAGGCACATTTCAAGGCTGCCCACTGGTCAGTAGTGTGATGGGTTAAATGCAGAGGAGACAAGGTGCAGTGTTTCACAGTGACAATCACTTCACTTTCACTTGTGCGGGTAAACTGTAGTGCAAATAAACTCTTTTCTTCATTAACTTTATTAATTTAAACCAATCACTTCTGCACAGCTCTGCCCTGATGCCATCTGTGATGCAAAATTTTAGGCACACCAGTGTAAACAAGGAAAAAATGTAGTTGCACCCTGGAGCCCTGGTGGAGACTGCAAGTGAGAAAGAGGAGGACCAGAGACTTCACTGGTTTAATAGTTTACATTTACATTTGCATTTGCAGTTCTTTACATTTAAAAAAAAAAATTACTTTAAAGCTTTCAAGCCAGCACTAAGTGTTCAACTGAATCAACTAAATCAACAATCAATGTTTTATAGGACATTTGATTATATTAGATTATCTTTAATGCTGTTACAGCATTGAGCCTGAATATAGTTCTGATGAAATTTTAGAGAGAAGAGTAAATGCTCTGTGAACTTCACAAATAAGAGTAGAGAATTTTTTCTTTTGCATTCCTCTCAGATTTATTTGAAACCATTTTTGGTCCAATTTGTTCAAATTTAATAATATATTTTTTTATGCTGTATGAGCGGGTAAGACATTTGAAGAGGTTATCTTGAAGTGAAAATTTGACAGCAAAAATATGTGTCATAAATGCTGGGAATACTGCTGCTGGGGTGAGGAACATGGTGGAACTCACTGCTCTTTTTTTTTGTTTTGTGCTCTTGCCCCATTGTCAGCTGGATGAGGCTGTCGTTCCAGACAAACGTGAATGGAAAGATCCCCGTCCGAGGGTAAGCACGGAACCTTCCATTTTAATCAAATTTAATCGTTCCCGCCCCTCAGCACTGACATCATTGCAGATTGAAATCTCAATCTACAAGCTGTGTTTAATCAAGACCATTTCATATATGTCATAATGTAATATAAACGGAAGCACCCAAGTCCCCTTCTTCAGTTTTCTTTATTAATACAGGCTCCAGGTATTCTTATTAAATGTGCCGAAATCCAGTGAAACAGGCTCCTCAGGCCTTGTTTGTCACATTTTGATGTATGACGATGGTTGTGAGGGCCTCTCCAGACAAATGGATCCAGAAGCTTTGGGCAGAATGAAAAATAACATTTTTCTATTGGCACACAAATCCCCTAAATTCTGTTCTCAATTTGTAGAGTTTTGTTTTGGTCACAAGAACTCTTAAGATTTTTTTTTTTTTTTTTATTGAGAGAGTGACATCCGATAGTAATAAACTTTCAGGCTTGAGCTCCTATATGATATATTTGTGGTGGTGCATAACCCCAAGCTGACAGTTAACACCGCAGAGCCCAAGGGTCCACTGAAGGACGTCAGGGTGAAAAAAAGAAAAAAAAAAACAGGCAAAACGGCACTTGTCTGTTGGCGCCGGTATCGACGGAACATTTGGTGCACCGCAGACAGATACCGACAGCTTGCTCCTCCACAGCAAAGAACTACTTTGTGTAATCTCTTACTGCAGATAGCACTTAATGTAATCTCCGATGGTGGGAGAAGATACGGGCGCGTGCGAGGTTGTACAGAAATGCATTTCTGCTAATTGCAGCTTGGGCGGCACTTCACCCAAAATGGATGCATTTAATAGCCATCTAGTTACATAATAATTACACAAAGGAATACAGAGTAATTGCTTAATGGGGGATTTAGAGTTGTTAAAATGTCAATGCTTAGAAAAAACTGTGTACGGGATATATGGATAGAATTTTTTGAATAATGGGATGTAAAACATTTGTAATAATAATAATAATAATAATAATAATAATAATAATGCAATGACCACATTTGTCAGAAAAAAACAGGCTTTGTAAGTGGTATAAGTGACATTGAAGAAACTTTTTTTAATACAACACACATTTTTGTACTCATGCTTACAATAATATCGCATGACAGTATGTACATTACTGTATTATAATTCTATTGTAATCATAACACTTCATAATACAATCATAAAATTATTAAGAACAATATTCCCATATGCCTAGTTTTTTCACTTACAGTCCAATATCCAAATGTAACTTCCATTATATTTTATATTCTTGTAATTGCATTAAGATGCAAAAAAAATGTTTTAGTTTAGAATCATAATATATTGAGTGTAAAGTGTTCACAACCTCTGATTAGTCACTAGTCACTTTTAGAAGTGTGATCATGACTGTGTGTTTTTAGCATCACGAGGACGTTCGCCTCTGGAAAGACGGAGAAGGGGATATTCCAGGCTCTGAAGGAGCTGGGTCTGCCAAGTGGCAAGGTGAGATTTTAACACTCTCTTTGAGTGTTTCTCAAAAGATGAAATGGCTTCCTTTGCACTTTGTGCTAGTATACATTTTGTTGAATGTCTGCAAGTTTTTCTTTTCTATTTCTATATCTAACCCATGTTCATGTTAGAGCAGTCCAGTTTCTGAGATTTTAATATGTCTCATTCAGGTCATGAAGATGTCATGTTTGCTGTGTCAACTGATTCCTCATAATTCCATATGCTTTAAAACCCTCTCTACACAATATTGGATCTCGGTGGATCATCTCTCCTCTGCCTTTGCCTCTGCAGAATGATGAAATTGAACCATCAGCCTTCACTTTTGACATATTCTACGCCCTTACACAAAAAATCTGCCCACGCACGGACATCGAGGAACTCTTCAAGAAGATGTACGTACAAACTATGACCATGAAAATACCCAGCCTGTTTAGAATTTTTTCAGTAATAACAGTCTGTATTGTCTTGGCAGTATTCTGTGACCTCACGCTTATGCAATAAAACAATTTATGTTTTAATAACACTGTGTACAATGACCGGGGCTTTATAGATGTGATAAACAGGATGGCGTGTCTTCCCGAGGGCATCTGCTGCACTAACTCCCTTGAGAAACCTAACCTGCTTGAGATATTTAACATGTAACCTTAAACATGGAGCTAACAGTTTTTAAAACGTTGTATAAACACTGTTCTGTACACGTAACTCATACTTCAAAAGCTGTGAAACCATTACAGTAATTGCACCGCAATGTTTAATCTTTATCTCTATTCTGTATTAATTATTTCATTGATGTAACATTTTTCCCCCTAATTAATTTCTTTGCAGCAATGGGGACAAAAGTGATTATTTAAACATAGACCAGTTAGTCAGCTTTCTGAATGAAGTAAGCTCTTTATCATACATCAACTTGCCTGTGTGTGACTGCTGCCCAGTCTGCGCTCATTTGCATGCCCCGCCCCTGTGATCAAACCCCACCCCCCTACTCCTCATTGTTTCATTCTGATGTACCTGTCCAGACCTGATATAAGGGTTCTGATCTTTGTTTCCTCTGCAGGCATTGTGGGTGTCTGCCTATGCATCTGATTTCAGTGTTGTCCTGCCATTTGTGGTTCAGTGATGCCAAATTCAAGAAATCTTAAGTGGAAAAATATAGGTGTGCCAGCTCCTCAGCACAAAACTGATGTTCCAAAACTGAGAACTGTGAATATGTACAAATATGCGTTTATGCTGCAAGGTGCAAGTGTGCCTGTTTCACTGTAATGTGAGTGAGCAACTAAAAATTAAAAAAAGCATCATTCTACTACAAATGACAAAAAAAAACATTTCCCTGCCTTCCCGAAACTCTCTGTGTGACGTCCTGTTACTGTTCGCGTGAGACCTGATCAGCTCCTCTGTTGGGCTGTGCATGCTTTACAGACCGAGAGATGCTTTCACACTGCTTTGCCACTTTCTGCTGCTAAATGTAGCTTTTAAATGTCAGCATGACAACATATAATGATGTAGAACATGCAGTACAAGCAACTAGTCTCCTTCTAAAAAATTCTCAAAATGAGTCTGGTGTCACTTGTGCTGATTTAGAGATTCATGCTGTGTGTTATGAATTGAGTTTGTGCCAGAATATTAACATTCCCCTCTTGTCCTCCTAGAACCAACGTGACCCACGGTTGAATGAGATCTTGTTCCCCTTCTATGACCCAAAAAGGGCCATGCAGATCATAGAGAAGTATGAGAAGGATGTGGATCTGAAGAAAAAAGGTGAAGAGAGATTATTTGTGAAAATTGCTTTTTATTGGATCATTTTAGGCATTGCCATATTTTGCTAGTTGCCAGAAAAACTAAACAGGTCTTTTGAACATTCAAGTGATTTGGCTCACATTGGTTTTATCTATATAAGTGTTTAATATATACAAATAAATAACACTTGTCTGCTTGATCGTTTTCATGGTGTAAAAGTGTTCTTTGGATGTGCTGCCACCTTATGGTGGGCTTTGTTACTAGAAATGTGTCTCTCTTGCACTTTCCCAAATCTTTCTACAAACTTTTGTAGTTAAGAATGTTTACCTTACATGTGTTGTAATTCATATTTCCTATTATTAAAATAATCAAGGGACATATTACCTTTAAGTGGAAATATGAGTCACATAGGTCATGTGTCTTTTACAACGTAACCTCTTCCACGGCTTCTCAGAATCCCAGGTTTCAAAGTTTGAATACTCTCATATCAAACAGAATTGTTATTTAAAGGTCCCATGACATGTCCCCTAATACTGTACCTGAAATCTCTTTCTGAAATTCAGCCTTGATGATTGGTGGAGCTTTTTTGTAGGGGAGGGGTGCAAAATTCTTTGGGCGGGCAAAGCATGTGAATGGGGAGGTAAAGTGAAATTTTCATGATAGGGGACCTTTAACAAAATAATAAAAAAATCAAGACTTAATTTAGATTATGGTGTAGATTTGTAATGTTATCAGCGATGTGAATTATTCATATAAAAGGTTATATTTCTGTTGCATCTTAATTATTATACCTAAGTGTTTTTCATGAGGACACTGTTGGATTAGAGCATACATTTACATTACATTTACATTTAGAGCATTTATCAGACGCCCTTATCCAGAGCGACTTACAATCAGTAGTTACAGGGACAGTCCCCCCCTGGAGCAACTTAGGGTTAAGTGTCTTGCTCAGGGACACAATGGTAGTAAGTGGGATTTGAACCTGGGTCTTCTGGTTCATAGGTGAGTGTGTTACCCACTAGGCTACTACCACCCTGGCATACAGTGGAAATATGATGGCATATTTCATCTAAATATTTTCTAAAGTGGAAGGTCTTGAGCTGCCATTTGAAAGTGCTCAGTGACTGATCTGTTCTGACCTCGAGGGGAAGTTCATTCCACCACCGAGGGGCCAAGACAGAGAAGAGTCTAGATGAATGTCTTCCTTTTACCTTCAGAGATGGAGGGACCAGGCGAGCAGTACTGGAGGCTCGGAGTATACGAGGTGCAGTGTGAGGTATAATAAGGGCTGTGAGGTAGGATGGTGCTACTCCATGTTTGGCTTTGTAGGCCAGCATCAGTATTTTGAATCTGATGCGTGCAGCTACTGGGAGCCAGTGGAGAGAACGTAGCAGAGGGGCGGTGTGGGAGAATTTTGTTAAACGTGCATTTCTTGCATACATAACTTGTGTGTGTCATATGTACTTTAATATTTCACTAGACTGAAGGTTTGTCTTGAATGAATTAACTTACTCAGCATTTTTATGTATGTCTTGTAATTTTAGGCATGTGATCTAGTAACAGTTTGTACATCATTCTATGGCCTTTCATTCAGAATTTTCGGTATAAGTTAGGTCTTTCTTTTTTTTCATTTCAGGGTATCCACGGATCCTTAAAAAGTTTTAAATTGGATTTTTGAAAATGAAGGCCTTAAACATCATTAAAAATGACTAGTAATCCTTAAATCCACTGGTCATGGTGCGCTGCGCACTTTCAGGTTCACTAAGGTTCAAATGGAAATGATTCATAAAAAAGAAACCGAAAATATCGCAGTTCCCCCTATTGGCTTGCTGCAGTGCAAGTAATATAATTTGGTTTACATTGATAGGGACAAAAAAATAACAGAAATTTGGAAGGAAATGTAATTTATCAAATAACAATATAAAAAATACATTTTGTAACAGATTGAACACCCGTTCTTCATTAGCCTTGCAACCTTAGTCTGTAATATTGATTTCTTCCTCCTTCCTACCTTCCCAGGCCTGATTTCCAGTGATGGTTTCTGCCGATACCTGATGTCCGACGAGAACGCACCAGTGTTTCTTGACCGGCTGGAACTGTACCAGGAGATGGACCAGTCCCTGGCACATTACTTCATCAGCTCCTCCCACAACACATACCTCACCGGCCGGCAGTTCGGCGGGAGATCCTCTGTGGAGATGTACCGGCAGGTGCTGCTAGCTGGCTGCAGGTATGCACTGTTGGGTGCTAGCTGACTGTATAGCACCAACTGTGGTGTATATAATGTCAGCAACATGTGAAAGTGTATGATTGAGAATGTATCACATTGTCCAATTGCAATCATGAAAATGCTAATTCTTTTGAAATGCATTTTTCTGGATTTTTATTTTTTTTGTTCTGTTTCTCACTGTTCAAATAAACCTGCCATTATAGACTGATCATTTCTTTGTTAGTGGACAATCTTACAAATTCAGAAGGGGTTCAAATATTTTTTTTAACATGTAAGAGCATATTCAGAAAGTTATAATAATACATTTGATTACATGATGTGAGTATTTTCTGCTCTACTGCAGGTGTGTGGAACTGGACTGCTGGGATGGGAAAGGGGAAGACCAGGAGCCCATCATCACCCATGGAAAAGCCATGTGCACTGACATTCTCTTTAAAGTGAGTGTATACTAGCACACTCTGGAACACAGCATCCACTGGGCATGGTTGAGTGGTGTAGAGGTTTGAGGTAAAATGAACTTCCCAGGTCTTAGCAGACATAAAATATCTGAGACTAGAATACAAGTAAACCTACAGTTCTGAAAAATCATATGATTTTTGCGGAGATTGCTATGTTGGCAAAATTATAGACAGTACAGGATCTTTACACATACTGCCAGCAAAAAACCTTAAGCTTTAATGTGTCTCATGCAGGACGTCATTCAAGCCATTAAAGAAACAGCATTTGTCACGTCTGATTACCCCGTAATTCTGTCTTTCGAAAACCACTGCAGGTAAGCCACGATTGCTCTCTGGTTGGCCATGTGCTTTTCTGTCTAATTCACGTAACCCCTAGATCTACTGTGCTTTTGTTATATCATGGTCTAATTGTTTGTGTTTGATAAATTAATCCTTCATTGCCAACAAATAATGCAGTAGTCATGGTAAATATTTAATTCTGCTGACCAAGGCTGTATTTGGCAATACCATGGTGTGAAGTCCTGGCACTTCACCATCACCAGAGGGCACCACCCTTCAGTATTTGACACATGTTATAAACACATGCTGGGTCACACAACATTGAAGCTTTGCCTTATGGACATATTTTATCCTACCTGTTATAATGTGTCTGTACTTTATCAGAACAGGTGATGTTTTAGATTTAATTATGTAGTATGGGCTGGCAGCTGTATGGCTTCTTGATTGTAATTTTGATGCCTGTCTTTCAATACCACAGTAAACCACAACAGTACAAAATGGCAAAGTACTGCGAGGAGATCTTTGGAGATCTTTTACTCAAGCAACCATTGGAGAGCTTTCCGGTTTGTCATCTTACTTATCTAACAGTAAAATAACTTTAATACAATACACCTTTTTAAATTGAATAACTCTGCATGTCGTATATTTTTTCTGTGTTCCAGATTGAACCTGGTCGTTCTCTTCCCTCTCCCAATGACCTCAAAAGAAAAATCCTCATCAAGAATAAACGCTTGAAACCAGAGGTTGAACAGAGTATGTGCCATTATCCTGTACTGTCGTGAAAATTTGGTTAATGAAGCACCACCACTAGAATTTTAGATATATATTTTTTATTTTAAGATTAAGTCAGTCTGTAGGCCTGTCCCTGTAAGAATAATCACATGCAGTGTGTGGTACCTTGCTCAAAGGGACCTCATTGGCATCTTGGCAGTTCAGGATTTGAACTCACAATCTTTCGGCTACGAGTCCGCTTCCTTAGCCGCTAGGCCATCACTGCTCTGAGTGTATAGTGTATCAGCAAAAGCAATTGTGGGAGGAATTGGAATCACACGTGAGTGTCCTGACTACATTTATAAAATCCAAAAAATAATAAAAAATTTTATGCATTGTGTCTAATGCTGTATAAACAGTAATGGAACATGCTGTTAAGTGAGTTATTGCTTAAGGATACTGATTTGAGTCAATACATTTGTATAGAATAATCTATGTTTCATTAAATCAAATGATTCCCTTATCAAGTAATGTAGTTTTTTAGCATTACCTAGCAATATACATAAAACATGCCAGTGCTTTGGCACATGACTCAACCAGTCAACAACATATGCATTAGTAGCTAGAGGAGCTAGAGGTGTGAACCTTCACTGGTCTCACAATTGCATTAGATTATTCATTTTAATTCATTTTACGTTTTTTACAAACATGTTAGTGAGATGGGAGTTAAGGCCTTGTTCACTCGGACGTTGTGACCATTTTTCTGCTTATTGAAGCCAATCTGCATGTTCGGATGCCGTCAAATAAACACGGCATGCAATGTTTGATTGGGGTCAATTTCTTCATAAATCCCAACAAACGGCGGGAAAACGCAATGATCGTTAAACAAGCGAAAACTAGTGAAACGAATAAGTATTGTGAACGGATAAGTAGTGCTACTAATAGAAACGGAATCATTTAACATGGGCTTCAGTTTGAACAACACCATCTCACAAATAAAATGCACTGAGTGGGTAAACAAGGCTAGCAAGAGTTGCTATTATATTCCACTACCACCACACCATAAGTACACTTCAGTCAGGAGATAAATACATTTAAAACGCATTCGGATGGCATCAAATTAATGCTGAATGCAATATTTTCTGTAAATTTCTGCCATGATCCCAACAAACATTAAACAGTGATGAGCATTAAACAATCGGACACTAGTGAAGTGGCAATCAAAGTCAGCTACAAATCGCAGCAAAAAAATGCTGCATATGTTGTTCAGATGGCGTAATTTTGAATGCCACGTGGACGAGGCCAATATCCTACCTGGAGTGGCGCTGTACTCTGATCAGGCAGTTACAGTCACTACTGGTGTTACACCATATTCTGTTACCATCATAGTTTATGACTCTGGAGGCGCAGTTTTGGTGTATTTGTCACATTTTAGATAATTTTCTTTGTGTTATTTCTGGTTGGTAATTTCTGGTTCATGTTATGTGGTTGGTAAAAATGGGTCAAGTAGAAATATATTGTCAGAAAGTAATGCGTTACAATTGACAGATTCATTGCACATGTTAATGAATACATTAGTGGATAAATATATATATGTAATTGAGAAACGCAAACCGCAAAGGCTGTAATTGAGAAACGCAAACCGCAAATGGTCAAGATACAATATGGTGTAACTGCACTACTTGACTAGATTTTTTATGCTGCTGCCTGAAAATAACTTCATTATGATAAAATTGATTATGTTCTGCGCTCCATCAATACAGAGTCATCCACATCTGCATCACAATGCATTGATTAAGAAATTTACATTTACATTTA